>NC_056747.1:1152226761-1152303904 GCF_019279795.1 Protopterus annectens | reverse complement strand
ACACCCACACACACTAATATATATATATATATATATATATATATATATATATGGATTCCTTTCATTAAGATTGACCAAACAAATAATCAAACCAAAAAAACAGTGATCCTAAAAGAATGAAGCAGACAGCAATGAATCCACAAGAACACTTTAAATATGTCACATAGGGGGAAGCCCCCATTGCACCTCTCATATGGGAGTGGTTGTGCCCCCACATACTCCCTGCCACACACACACACACACACACACACACACACACACACACACACACACACACACACCCTTCTGAGATCTCACTTAATTTAAAAGTTTTACTTGGTAACACAACACCATATGAACCAGATTTTCTCACTTCACTTCACATTCCAAGCACCTTTAATCCAACCCTCCACCCTTTACTTAACATGTTCGAACTTATAACTGAATTAGATCTGAGGCACTATACTAAGAATATTTCTTATAAGAAGAATAGAACACCTAATAATATCAACAGCAAAGAACAGGCAGCCTTAGATTTATTCACAAAACTTAAAATTCGAGCAATTAAACCAGATAAAGGAGGTGGAATTGCCCTGTTTGATCAGATTGAATATGTTAAACGAGTAGAAAATTTATTAAACACTGAAGCATATTTAAAAGCTTCTGTGAATGAAGTGAATACAGCATACAAGCGTATTAAGGGCTACATCAATGATTTACTCATTGAAGCAAAAATAGATACACATACCTACAATTACATGAAGATGTTGTGGCCAAAAACTCCAGTGCTTTTTGCAATTCCGAAAATTCACAAAAATCTAGAAGACCCACCATTTAGGCCCCTAATAGATGGCAGGGGATCTATCACATACCCATGTGCGAAGGTAGTGAATGAAATATTAAAAAAACATTTGGTTAGTGAAAAACAAGTGTGTAGGGATTCATGGACATTTTTAGAAAATATCAATTCCCTTCAATACCATCAACAGTATAACTTTTTAACCGTAGATGTTAAAGATCTTTATACATCTATACCTCACTGTTAAGGGGTAGAATGGACCAGTTTATTCCTACACACTAAAAAAGCATCAAAGCAGGATATATATTTGGTTGAAGTATTATTAGAAATAATATTGACAAACAACTTTTTTATATTCAACAATGAGTTCTATCTCCAGAAACAGGGGGTAGCCATGGGCTCCCCCTGTGGGGCAAGTGTGGCCAACACAGTAATGGCATATTGGGAGAGGAACTTTTTATTCAACAAAACAGAAAGGATGCTTAACATTATGTATTACACAAGATTTTTAGACGACATCTTTATATTATTCAAGGGTGATAAACAGTCAGCTGGGGAATTTATTGAATACATAAACTCCACAACAGACTTTTTAACCTTCACATATAACTTTCAAGAGACTAGTATCGATTATTTAGATGTCTTACTCTTTAAAAACAATGAAAATAACCAATATTGTTCTAAAATACATAGGAAAAATACATATTGCAACGCATTCCTGCATTTTACAAGTTCACATCCAAAGCACCAAAAAGATCAATCATCAAGGGGCAAATGGTGAGGGCAGCGAGGATGACATCATGCGACAAGGACTTTTAGACGGATGTGAATTACTTGTTGAAATGTTTTCACAAAGAGGGTATCCCATGTCACTTATTCAGCCAACTTTGGATGAGATTCTTACTAAAAGGAATAATGGTTACTTATTTCCTATTTTGAGAAAAGTTCCTTACATGCCCCACTCAACAGACGATGTCTTGACTAATGAAAATAACAATGTTAGTCTTATTGACAACTCAACACAGGTTCAACAAGAGGTAAACAAAACAAACGGAAATACATTTGAACTTTCATTTATCACTTCTTATAGTAGAGACAGTGAAATAGTCAAATGGATAATCCAAAAAAACTGGGCATTGTTGAAGTATGATGTAACCTTGATAAGTAAATTTGATCAAAGACCTAGTATAGTGTTTAGGAAAGGTAAAAACTTGAAACAAATCATGGAAACTGACCACATCCACAATAATACCCCCGTTTATTTGAAAGGGATGACAATTTGTGGAAATTGTAATTTGTGTAAATACATGAACATTGGCTATTCATGGAGTTGTAATAATGTCAATTATAACTTAAGACACAATTTCAACTGCAACTCTAAGATGGTTGTCTATATAGCGCAATGTTCATGTAATGCGTTCTATATTGGAAAAACCGAACGCAGATTGAAAGAAAGAGTGTATGAACATATCTATGCAATTAACAACAACAATACTAGTAATGCACTAGCAAAGCACATTTCAATTCACCCACTACATAGATTTTCTTTCAAACCTATAGATCAGATAAGGCATGATCTCAGGGGTGGACCGTTCAACTTAATACTTGAGGAACGTGAACTCCAATGGCAGTTTAGAACAAATGCATTTAGTGAACCAGGCCTGAATGAGGGATGTAACATCAAATGTTTATTGAAATTAAGGAGCATAAAAAGGTAAAACATATACACAGTCTTTCACTAATTTATTAATTTATAAATGTGTATATTCTTAGGTGGTATTCAATCATATTTATTCACAAATAACTATATATTTTTTTACTCTTCCTATTGTTATTATATGGATAGTTTTTTCAACACTATAACAATGTAATATCAAATCTAGTTGAACATACTATACTATATATAGAATTTTTGAGCTTTATAACAATTTTAGGTGACAACTCACTAATTGTTCTTAATATAGTTTAAATTGAACATAATGTGTTTATGATGGAAATGTTGTGAAAATTTTTTTTTAAATTAACAACAACGCATTAAAAACAACTGTGGCTTTGTCATTTACCTTGCAGTAATTATAAAGTGGAGATTAGCATTTTACGTAGTGAGGTAAATGTAACATTAAATGTAGTTGAACATACTATACTATATATAGAACTTTTGAGCTTTATAACTATTTTAGGTGACAATTCACTAACTGTTCTTAATATAGTTTAAATTGAACATACTGTGCTTATGATGGAAATATTGTGAAAAATTTTTAAAAATTATGACAACGCATTTTAAAAACATCTGTGGCATTATCATTTACCTTGCAGTAATTATAAAGTGGAGATTAGCATTTTACCTAGTTAGATTGGAAATGAGATGTAGAGCCTTACTGGTTAATTGTATCACATGATAATTCTGCAATTAATGAAACACCTTTTATTCTGTTGTTCTTGCTTGTAAAGTTTTAATCTGAAGAAGTCGCTTTATGTGAGAGCGACGAAAAGCGCTTTATTAAAACTGTGAATATTTCTTTCCTTTTTTGCATCCATTATTTAATACGTGCTGAAGTGGATTTAACAACTGTTTATATACATAAAACCCATCTTCAATTGGTGTGGAGAATTGTAGCGAAGCAACTTGTTGGTCGTTGGTTTACGTTTGAATTGCAGTTTGGATCTCACTGATGAGGAAAGGGCAAAATCCCAGTCCACAAGAATACCAAAAACTGGCATGAACGCTGCTTCAATATGCTGAAATTTGAGTATCGAAAAGGATGTTTTTTCCACCATGATTTCAGCTGAAAGGCAGATAAAGCAATTTACAAGCATACATAATACAGCTGAATATAGTAGTGTTACCTTCTACTGACATTTTAGTATAGACTACTTTAAAAAAAGCATTAAAATGAGCAAATGTGGCTAGGAATAAACCCCTCTGTCAGCAGGCTGTCTTGTAAGGTGTCTAATACTGTTAATAGCAAATATGTCTTTGGATTGCATTTGTCTGATAGTTAAAACTAAGTCCATCAACTGTTAGCAAGCTGCTTATTATAGTCCTGGGTTTGATTCCTTTACTCTCCATTTGCAAATGGAATGACTTTGAGCAAGACACTTAATCAAACATTAGTGCATAGTGGATTTACCAGATTACCAAACAAATGTAATAAAAGTACTGATTTACAGACAGATACATCATTTTAAGGATATCAACTGTACAAGGTCAAGTACAAACTGGCAATTATCAGTGGCTCAACACAATGGTACATGACCATTAAGATCCTCTTGAAGTAAAGTATGCTGAGTGCATGACAGCACCAACTCCATCTTCTGTTTTTTTATTATACTGATGGACAGACACCAGTTTTTGACAGTAAGCTGTAATTGTCACCCTGCATAAAGGAGATGTAGCCATGATATTTAGTAATGAATAGGTTTATTAGGAAATTGCTAGGCTAGCTGGCCTAGCAGGCCATTTTACACCTACACCCCTTTCCCATCAAAGCTGAGAATCAAACCCTGTACCTTGTGTCTGTGAGGTAAACATTGCAGATCAATAGCTTTGCTCTAGCCCATCTCCAAAAAGCTGGAGAAAAAACATACATACACACTCAAACCACTTTGTCAGCCATCGCTTCATCACCGACAAAGAACATGGTTTCAGCCCACATTACTGTAGTGATACTCTCCAATCTGTACTAATCAAATTCCTTTATCAACTAGAAAAACGTAAATTTGTTGCACTGTCCCACCTGACCTATCCAAAGTCTTTGCCATTTATCATTCTGGGTTCATTGAGGTGATGAGGTAATCCAGGTCCTAAAATAAGTATACGAGTATATAGTTGAATGGATATTCTTTTAACTGTTCTCAGGCTGTCTGGTGGAACAAAACTATGTCCTCCTTGCTAGCGTACCACAGAGTATATGCTAGTGTACCACAGGGATCAATACTAAGATCTTTGCTATTCACAATTTCCACGAATGACAAGGCAAACCACTGTAGAGAGTTCAAGCTATTACAGTACACAGATGATGAGTCTTAGGGCTCAGTTAAAATTACCTGCCCTCTCTGTACTGCCGAGTTATCCATGAAACACAATGTCTCATCTCTATGGACCCAGCTGGTTCCCTAAATAAGATGAAAGCAACAATGTTTATACTTATGGCCAAAATGCCTCACAGCCTTCTCAATTGTTTTTGCCAATATATGTTGTATTATTAGGAAGTTGGAATGCCTAAGTTTCCCTAAACCCTTGTGTGTGTTTATAGTACATGCAGGCTTGTTTATACTTCTGGAACTACATGATTTGTTGGGAAAAATGCCATCATTCCAAGGTTTAATGTCTCACCCTTTTCACTTTATTCCTAAGTTTGCTCAACTGTTTTACTTTTGTTTAATACACTAATATTCCATTAATGCAATATTCTCTTTTCAGTATATATTTCACAACTGTATGTTGCGCATGGCCACAGTGGTGCGGCGGTTAGCATTGTCGCCTCACAGCAAGAGGTTCTCCGGTTCGATCCTCGGCTGGGGTGCCTTCTGTGTGGAGTCTGTATGTCCTCCCTGTGGCCGCGTGGGTTTCCTCCGGTTTCCTCCCACATCCCAAAGACATGCTGTAGGTGGATTGGACACTCTAAATTGGCCCTAGGTTTGAGTGCGTGCATGTGTGTGCCTTCTGTGGAAGGTTGGGCACCGGGCTGGCAACTCGACACCGTAAAACTCCGCTGCCAATCATGAGCGGACAGGTGATCCGCTGTGGCGACCCCTAACCGGGAAAAAGCCGAAAGAAGAAGAAGAAGAATGTTGCGCATTCCCTGATGCAAAAGGCTGGTTTTATTGTATTAGTGTGTTTAGCTGTTTATTACCAGTTAGTTGACATGGAACACTGGAGACTCTTTTCAATCAAAACATGGCTATAAAATGAAATTAAAAAAAGTAGGCAATGACCCACAAAGACCAGCAATATACAAGATTTAATATAGCTACATGCAAAGAATACTTGTTACTAAACTAACAGGGCATAACGTGTGCTTATTTGTTTGCCCAGCAAGCGTACTAATGGAAGGGGCCAGAAGTAACCTGAGCCACAAAGATGATGTACACCCACAGTTCATTTAAAGTTGGTATTTTCAAGTACAACACTGCCCTGAGACATATATTTGATGTGCAGTTTTCTGCAAGGGCAAAGTAAAACTGACTAGGTAATAAAAGAGATTGCATAGCCATACTGCTGGATATAAATATACATGCAAAATTTACATAAGTACGTATCTACAGGCTGGGTGTACCACTGTGTATGAATAATTGTAATAAGCACAGATATATCAAATCACAGTTCTGATAATACACTATTACTAACAGAATACAACAGTGTACATTTAGGGCATATGTATTTATTTATTTATTGATATTTGATTACCAGGAAAGTCTGACTGGATAGGAGCCCATTTTCAGCAGAGGCCTGGAGCAAAAGCTCCAAAGTATTATAACACATTTTAAAAATAGTAATTTTACAATATTTAAAAATAATACAAAAAACAAATACAGTTTAAATAATTATGGCAAATTAGGCACAACATGAAAACATAGGCAAAGAATAGATACAAGTTTTATGACAATGATTTAACAGAGAAATTTTAGCCAGTTTACAGAGAAATTAAAGGAAAGTTAATATAATACAAACAGGAATTGCAAAACAAAGCGAGAGAAAAGCAGGCTTATGATACATTTAAAAAGAAAGCCACAGGAGAGAAACTGATAGAAGTAAGGAAATGAGTGAAGAAAAGAGAGTAAGGAGATGTAAGGTATGAATATGTATTAGTCCACATTTAGGGATATAGTTTATCCTGGTGTTGAGCAAGAACAGAGCCAGCTTTTGCCTAGAAGTCTTTCAGAATGATTTCTGAAGGATGAGAGGGAAGGTAAGAGCACTAATGGAAGAGGCCAGATGTACCCTAAGCCACAAAGATCATGTACACTCAGATATATCGTTTACAAATAGGTCCCAAAGCAAGACCAAACACACGTGATCTGTCTTCACCGATGAAAAAATAAATTAAATAATAATAAAACAAGAAAAGACACTTGTGGTTCATTAGGGGAGATTGACAGAAAGACTTCAGGATGAGCTAGACAGCAGACTAGGCAGTTGCATAAGTAAAAACATAAAAAAGTGATGAAAAATGACTGCCTATTTTTTAATAGTATTTATTTTTCAAAGTGAACTTCACCATCATATAATTTTTGCAGCTATAACCCAGGCACAAAGGCAACGTTAAGGAGAATATATATATATATATATATATATATATATATATATATATATATATATATATATATACACACACACACATGTATACACACAAACACAGAGCTTACAGTAACCAATCAACATAAGAAAAAGACATTTGGAAGGCATTTATTTTGTGATATGATTAAGATAATGGAAATATGGGGCACAACACACACATTTTTTAACAGAGAATAACGAGCTGACTTTTCAAAGCAATAGCTACCAAGTAAAGCTAAGCAATGTGTGTAAACATTTCACAGCAAAAGTGAAGAAACAAAACTATCAAAAAGAACTTAATGACCTAATACTGTAATGGTGGTCCCTGCTTTTAGGCTGACATTCATATGACACTGAATAAGTAAGCACAATAATATACAAATGACGGGCTGTAATGTTTATCTTATTAAAGGCCAGAAAAGTGTAGCACCACGGAACTAATGGATACATATTAAACATAAATCATTGTAGAAATCATGTGTGGCATAAACAACTGGACATGAGAAGACCAGAAATGATCCAGTTCTCACAGGTGCAGAATTTAGGTATAAAAGGATTGCCCAAAGTTAATGACAGATTATATGCCGCTTTTACTACCAGAGTAGAGCTGCTATAAGCAAGTGAAGGACTCTTAATATATGGTTCAGGAGTAACAATTCTGGCATAGATGTGCTTCACAATATATGAAGGAAGCATCAGAGAAGTATCAAGATGAAGTCTCTTTATTAGAGGCTGAAGCTATAAATAAAATATGGCAAATGCACCACCACCTGCATGGGGGCTGACCACCTGTAAAATGGCAAAGCTTTCATATGGGTTTTGCAGGCATTTCATGGAACTCTAGTTGATGTGAATGTCCACTACAAAGTAGACTGGAAAATCTACATGGAGTCAACAATATATGAAAATGCAGCACCTCACAGGACTGCAAAAAAAAAAAAAAAAAAAGAGAGAGACCGACTCACAAAATCCAACCATCCATTTTCTGAACAGTTTGTTCCAGAGAGGATGATAACACACCAAACATAATAAACAAGACCTCCCTCTCCCTAGTAGTAATCTCCAGTTCATCCCATAGGATACCCAGTATGGCTAAGAGATATAAATTCCTCCAATATGTCTTGGGGTCTGCTCCAGGGTCTCCTACAAGTGGGCCAAGTATGGTGGATTTTCTTTGAGAGGTACCCAGGGGGCATCTTCACCACAAGCTCAAACCATCTTAACTAAGGTCTCTTGGCCTGCAGGAGCAGGAATACTGATTTCCTCACTTTGTCAAGGACAGTGACCCACTATCCTGCAAAAGAACTTTATTTTTACTGCTTTTATTCATAATCTCATACTTTCAGTTGACAGCTAGAATTCATGACCATAGGTGATGACAAGGACATAAAACTACCAGTAAACTTACAGCTTTGCCCTAAGACTCCGCCAGTGCTTTACTATCACAATCTGATTCAGTGCCTGCAGTGCTGTTTCCACTCACTAGTCAATCTCCTGATCCCCTCTTCCTTTACTCATGAAGTAGGCCCCAAGACATTTAAACTACTCCACCTGAGGTAGATGCCCTTCCTCCTTTCCCAGCTGGAGAGTGCAATCCACTCTTTCTTTCAACAGAAACATTACTTCTGATTTGGAGGTTTTGATTGTCTTCATTCAGGGATGAACTGCTGAAGTACATACTGGAAATGATATTTATTAGAAGTTAAAAGAACATCATCACATGTAAACACCAAAGATGCAAACCTCACTGGCCCAAACAAGATATTATCTGCAGCTTGGCTGTACCTTGATATCCGGACAACAAAACATCCTTGGTGGAGACCTATACCCAAACTTGAACGTACCCAGTGCCATAAAGAATGTGAATACAACTTTGTCCTTTCAAACACAAGGGCCATATGGCATGTAGCAGTAGCTACGGCAAACTGCATTGCTGCTACTACACTGCACACAATGCATTGCTGGGTAACTGGTCAAATGTCTTGTCCAAGCTCACAAACTACACGTACACAGTTAGACAAAATTGCATAATCCCACCAACATGTGTCCCAGGACAATGAGTTGAACACTGTCCTATAGCCAGGACGGAATCTGCCCTGGTCCTCCCAAATCAGACGCTCACCTACTGGAAAAAGACTCTCTTCCAACAGCCTGGCACAGACTTTCCCAAGAAGGCTGCAAAGCATGAGCTCTCCACAACATATCACATTTATTAATGCAGAGACCCTATCCCAACCTTCCACACAACATGTATAAAGGTGCATTAAACAAAACAACACAACAGTGTTCAGCTTCTTCAGCATTTTCAGCCATAGCTCATCCACTACTTCAGCCTTGCCACAGTGACCTCATCTACAGAAATGAATCCAGCTCCTCAAGTTGTTTCAAGCTCTATGCTGTCAGAGGTTGGCATTCACACAATATTTTGGAGTTCTTCAAAGTATTCCTTCCACCTCTCAAAAATGCTTCCTACTGAGACTGGCATTTCTCCATCATTGAAGACAGCCTGGGCAATGTTCTGCTGTCCCTTCTCACCTGATGGTTTGGCAGAATCTTTCTGAGACCCGTCCAAAAAGTTACTGTTTATGGCTTCACCAAACTCCTCTCACATCTGGAACTTTCCTTTGGCAAAAGCTGCAGCTGCTGCCTACCCAGCTTGTCTGTACAAATCAATCACAGCCAGTGACCTCATATTATCATTGTATGGAAATCTTATTTTTTCTTAACCTGATGGCTTCCCACACTGAAGACATCCACCAGCAGGTCCTAAGGTTACCTTTATGACAAACACTGACCATCTTAAAGCCACATCTCCTTGATGGTGCCTCAGCTACTGAAGTCTTGAAAACAGTGTGCATACAGACTTCCCATCCCCACTGGTCATAGGAATATATGAAAAAGCATTGGCTATATGTTCCGAAGACACCAACACTAAAGGTTTGGTTTTACAAGGTCTGCCTTGCTGCTGTCATAAACATCTGAATAATCTCACCTCCACACTGATCAGCCGACAGCTCTTGACTCAAGTATCTAGAACTACATCCACAAGTCTGATGGCAAAGTTGGTAACTGCTTATGTACTAATACATTTATTAAAAAAAAAAAAAGACTGATCTGTTAGTAAAACTATCCTTAACAAAATGCAAGTTATATCAAGGCTCTGTAATGTTGAATTTGGTATGGTGTAATTGGGGATTATTTTTGAGACTATGTTTAGCATTTCAGGAAAATACAGTCTCATTCTTTAAGTTTCAGGACATTTTCATTACTTTGGCATTCAGTCTAACATAGCACTCCCAAAAGCCTATTATCAATACTCCGGACAACATTCACAAAATACAGCTTGCCAGAACACAGTTTGATAGGGGTCCTTAATTTACATCAAGAGAATTCAAAGTATTCATCAAAATGGCATTAGACATTTTACATTTGCACATTATCTGGACTGTCTGAAAGACTCATGCTAATATTCAACTGTAAAAACTAAGGACAATTAGCATATCACTTACTTATGAGTAAGCAATTCCCTGTAGTACAATATCACAACGATACAAGTCAACCAACAATGCTACCCCAATTCTACTATTTTTGAACTGAATGCAAAGTTATATTCCAGATTAGGTTTACTAAAGGCAGATGTACCCAGCTAAGTACAAAACACACAATTCCAGCACAAGAATGAGATAGTGTCTATCAGAAATTAAGGGACTGATAGCTAATGGACAAAGCTATTTTAAGGCATGGACCACTCATATATACAGGTGATACCTGAAGGGATATGTAGACCTTAAGGTAAGATAACTAAACAGTCTAAAACCAAGAATTAGAAAACTGGGTTTTGATAGGATTCAAAACAGAAACAACCACCCACCCAAAGAGAAACAACACCAGGGAAGCACAAATGATCATTATTTTCAAACAAGGATGTCTGACCATGTACAGTCAAAATAGAGATGACAGGCAGCAAGTACTACACCTCAAAAAGGATTAAAAGTTTTTTTTGTTTTTTTTTTTTTGTTTTTTTACAGGATTTCAATGTGACGAGCAGATGATGATGAATGAAACTATGTACATAATATAACACTACTTACAAATTAAAATGTTGACACTGCAGCATGTTCAGTAGATGACATCCCTGGGGGGGGGGGGGGGGGGGGATTTACCCAGGCCAATATGCTATTCTAAGCACCCAATGAAAATCAATAAGAGAAAAAAAATGCATGCGAAACAAATGTGTAAACGTGTATACTCAATGAACTTAACTGAAGAAGTTAGTTCTAACAACATGCTTACTGAGCAAAGAATATATATGTATGTATAAAACCTTTGCAGCAAGGATTTAAAGACAGAATAATTTTCTTGAAGAATAAACACGTTTATGGTTATTGGGGAAAAACTAAAAATAGTCAAATATGGAAGGTTGTGTAGTACAATTATTAAAAGGTGGCTAGTATGAGGCTTCTAAGTACAAAAAAAAAAAAAACTTCAGGCTACCTGTCACTCTGTCTGGAAATATATGTGCATAATAAAGTCGGCAGATGCTATTAAAATTAATATTTAGACAATTGCCTGATTAGTAATTACAGAATAATGCGGAAACATTCAAGTATAAGCCTAGCCAATTTCTGTTTTGCTGCTTTAATTAATCTATTTCGTTTTGTGTTAGATTGGCATTACCTACTCATTGTTGATAATTACGTATTGCCCGTACTAAGAAAAATCGAGGTCATGCCTCATGCCATAGACAATTTAAGGGGTCCAAAAGCACAAACACAGGCCTTGATAATCCTAGGGCTCAAATGCAGTCAGGGACCCCGAGAACAAGCCACTAAGGAGGTACACATACAAGGGAAGGATAACTAGAGTTTCTCAAGTAAGGCATGTATGACGGGCAGCCGTGTGCAAAGAAAAATAAGCTTACACTAAATTAGATAATCAAAGAATATTTTGTATAAATAGCTTAAACAAAACGTATAAGCATATCAGAAAGACAGTATACAAACGGAAGTACCTACGCAACAATGATGGTTAGGGCCAGCCTCTAAGACAATATATTAGTGCTAATAGTCGTGGTCGCCAAGTGTCCACTTGATCTCTGTGAAATGGCCAAATAAAAACACCCTTCCTAGCTGAAGCTAACGTAAATGAGATGCAAAAGAAGAGAAACAGAAATGTGGTAGTTACTGACAATTACCTATGAACGCTAGCCTGCACATGATTGGTACAAAACTTTCATCATTTAGCCGTTTTTCTTTTTACTCATTACCCAGATAAGAACTTCAGAATCGCCATTACTATGTGTTGCAAAGAATATGCGCACAAAAGCCATAACCTTTACAAAGAGAGGTCAAAAGACGTCATCATGTTCAAATGTACAATTTGTGGGATCTTTTATTCTTTGGCGGTATACCTCAGTTTTGCGATGGTAACCTAAACATTTTTAAACAGCTATTTTTCAACGAAATTGTCCCTTCAGATCCAAGTTGTTTTTACTTCCTCCTAGTTTCTGGAATAAAATACTTCGTTGTGATAGTGCGTACCTAATTTATGGTACTAAAATATTTCAAAGCGCTCCGTAAGCAAAACACCCTAAATGATGTATCGCTCATTTTGTATGACTGGTAATGTCGCTTTGATGTTCGCCTTCACAGTTATACACTGACTGAGATCGATGAATAGTATATGAAGTACATATATATATAACATTATATAACTAAGGCTATATACACACATTCTTTAGCGCCTGCTGTAGCAGTTTAGTATACAGACAAAATAGGATGCGAAATATGTATTCTTATACACTGCCCATTAGTCATTTCCCTTTTGTGGCCAGTACTGTTATTTTTATTGCTCACATATTGACAAGTGTGACGAGCAGCAGCTATGCCTCCATCAAGAGACTTTGTGACTGCATCCTGGGCTCTCCCTCGGTGTTTCCCTACAGTGCAATATGACGGGCTTTAGGACCCAACCGTCTTATTCTCTCTGCTGCAGCCTTCACTGGTGCAGGAGGAGCAGAGGCAGCGGGGCTGGAAGCTCGGCAATGCAGCCATCGAAGGAGTAAAAGCTGGCGAATTTCTGGCACACGGACCCCCTCGGCCTCCGTGCACCCCGACACAGTGAGGGGCGTCGCGAGACTCCCCCCTCCTTGCCTGCAGACCAGAGTTGAGCCCAGGGAGTGCACAATGCCAGCGCCGGGGGTGCGGTGCTGAGCTGATGTACCCATTGCAGATAGGGGAACTATGCCGATTTTGCAAAAGGAAAGGCTTTGTTAAACATGATGAAGACGGAGGCACCATCGTCCAACCCCGGCAGTAGCAGCAGCAGTGGCAGTACCACCAGTTTAAGGAGCCCGTCCCCTCACAGAAATTTGTATGAGGCAGAGATACAGGCTGTGAAGCCCACAAAGGACAGCAGCACCGGTGCTGATGGGGAGGAAGTCAGACGGCAAAGGGGAAGAAAATATGGTTCTAACGTACACAGGATCAAAAACATGTTTATGCAGATGGGGACAGCTCCTGGTGAAGGGGCGACTGACCCATCCAAAAACAAAGAGACAAGGTCAGTTCGTCTGTCCTTGCCAAGGGCCAGTAGTCTTAATGAAAATGTGGATCACAGTGCATTACTCAAGCTAGGGACAAGTGTTTCAGAAAGGGTAAGCCGGTTTAGCCCCAAGATTGAAAAGCCACTTTCCAAACTCCAGGAGACAAGGAAGATATTTGAGAAGAACCTACAGGAGAAGCAAGTCACTAACAGAATCCTATTAAAGAAGGAGCGTGCAGGGTTCCCAGAAGGTAAACTGGATGTGGTAGTGAGGTTTAATGGGAGTAATGAGTCACTTGACAAAATAGATACTGAGATTGTATCTCCAACTGTAAGTCAGCTTAGTGCAGTTTTTGAAAAAGCTGACTTGCGAAATAACTTGCATAAAGGCCCAGTCAAAATTGGAGTCCTGAATTCTAAAATCATTGCAAAGAGATCCAAAGTCTTTACTCAGACCCTAGAGTCAAAGGATGATGGTCCTGGGGCTGTACCATCTGGGACAGTTCCTTTAAGAAAGAAGACCGATGAAGCAAAGGCAGACAAATCAGTAATATCCCCCACAACCAAGGGGGTTGTCTCTGCAAAGATTACAAGTGGAGCCCGCATAAGTGACTCTTCAAAAGAGCCCACCAAGCAACAAAAGGCTGAGGAGTTGCGAAAAATAAAACCAGTGGAAGTGGAAGAATGTGCAGACTTTGAGCAAGAACTCACCAGTCTTGAGAAAAATAGGGAGCAAGAGGAGGATGGAGTCTCCTCAGAGGCAGATGGGAAAGAGGTGATCCATACTGAGGTGATGGTCCATGCATCTTCAGAGAATGGAGAATTGTCTGACCAGGAATCTTTGGATCCCTCTGGTCCAACAACAGTGGAACTAAGCACAGAACTGCTCCAGGAGGAAGACAAAGAGGACGATGAGCAGACTGTGATGACAGAAACTGATGCGGACATCTGCGAGGAATCAAAGAGGGAGGACATCTCTGAAGCTGATTTGGTTGATATCAGTGCCTATAGTGGGTTAGAGGAAGACTCTGCAGGAAGTGGACTTGATGAAGATGAAGATGTCCTGTATGAACCTGAATCGAGTTTCTCAGAAGTACCAGGCTTACAGGAAGAAGACGAGGTACCTCCAACCAGAAAGATTTGTTTCAGTACAGCGCCTATCCGAGTAAGTACAGTTATGGACTAACTATTTGGAGTTGTGGTTTTTGTGTGCGTGTCTACCTGCCAGTTGTGCTTAGTCTTTGTTTACACCAAGAATGATGATGGTTGGCCTAATTTTTTTTTTTTTTTTACTTCAAAAAGCTATTGACTGCAGTTAATAAGCCAGGAGTAATTCTCCATCCACTGCTGTAGACCACTTGGCTGTCAATTTAAGAAAGATGTTCTAACAGATATGAACATGTTAGACTTTCGTACAAATGTAACTTAAAGAGGAAGGGGTCACTTTCTTGAGTGAGTGATTTCTTGCCAAAAGAGGAAGGGGAACATTTCTTGAATGAGTGGTTTGTTGCCATCCTGTTTAAAAAAAAAATCTGAGTAAGTAGCTGCGTTGATGAGTTTTAATAACCTGTACTGATTTAGTCTTGGAAGTTGTTTTCAAAGGCAGACATATAGCATCATGTCAGGGAGCAGACAGTATATTTCAGATTTTGCATGCTGGGGACTAGTAACAATTTATGGAATTCCTTTTATTGTCTGCTTGCACTCAGTTATCTTTATCTTTGTACAGGAAGCAGAACATCCATTTCTACTGGGAGCAAAAGGGCAGGCAGTAATATAACCAATGAATGAGGTGGATTCCCTCTCCTTTTTGTATGGGTTTGTTGCCAGCAGGAGCATATCTTTTGAGAAACAGCATGTAATGAATTAATTCCGCAAGTAAATAGTTAAATATTTAATTTAGTTTACAGGAGCTAAAACTTTGTGAATAGTTCTCTGAAGGACCTTCTATGCTAGTTTCTTTAATCAGTTTTTGTAAATTACATACACACCTGTGTGTTCATTCAGTATTACTTTGCACATCTGTTGAAAGTGTCAGAGCATGTAAAGAAATCAACATGGCACACTTAACGTTTGTTTACATTATAGATTAAACACATCTGTACAGAAGGTACATGTTTACCTACATGATAGTATGTGTAGTTACATAATAGTAAGCATACTTACTCAACTGTAAATATACGCACTTCGTGAATCGTTAATATGAATGTTGCTTAGGTATACAAACTTGTGTTTGCAAAACATGTACAGGTAGTTTTAATTATTTATTTTTTTAACAGAACAGAATTTATGTAAACATTTGAGCTTTTGCTAACAAAAATAATGATTTGAATCAACAATTTGGTTTCAGCCTAAATCAGCAGAGATGTGCTGATCCCAACACTCACAACTATCTCTACTCCTAAGCAGTAAAATAGAGAAAAAAAAGATTATTATTATTATTATTGCTGCTGTTATATAGAACCTTGCTAGATCAGCACTGGCTTTTTCTTTGAGGTTCCTAATCCAGATGTTTGTTCTATTCCTTTGATCAAGGAAGGTTAGATGCA
Source organism: Protopterus annectens (assembly GCF_019279795.1). Taxonomy (NCBI): domain Eukaryota; kingdom Metazoa; phylum Chordata; order Ceratodontiformes; family Protopteridae; genus Protopterus; species Protopterus annectens. The sequence continues at coordinate 1,152,287,754 of NC_056747.1, read as the reverse complement.
CTTTTTTGACACTTCTAAATGGTTGGCAGGGGAGGGAATCAGGATTTTTTTTAGAATTGGACAACAACACATGAAGATACAAAGATCTTCTGTTTTGCATCTAAAATGTGGCCAAGAAGGATGCAAGGTGCAGAAGGGTCTTAAAATGGTATGGCATTTGTACAGAAGGGTTAAAGTCTTGAGGAGAGAGAGGCAGACTGCAAGGATTGATGTGGATTGGTCATGAATTTTTTGACCCATGTAAGCTGGTGATGGCGCTAAATTGGCCATTATGCTTTCTGTTTGTCATGGACAACCAAGAAACTTTCTGGGATGGTGCAGTTTACCTTAGCAGAGTATAAATGAAAATATACACTTTTAAGAGTTCTTTTTTTAAATTGTTTTAAGGCATTTTCTCAGATCAATAATCATAGCTTTTCTTATGTGTTATGTGTTTCTGTACATATATATTTATTTATCATTTCTTGATTGGGTTAGTCCCACTAGGCCAATAGCCTTTTTACAGGGGCACACAAGGTGGTATTCATACTGACTAGAGAAAATTTGGCAAAAGACACCAGTGCACTAGGAAACTTCCCAAATTCTTTTTGATAAGTGCTGCGGGATCTTTTGCATCCACCTGAGCTACATGCAACTCAGGCATATGGGACCTTGGTTTAATGTTTAATTGAAAAGATGGCATACTCAGGAGCGCATCATTCCTCACACAGCACTGTTATATCAGTACTGAAAATGAATCAAAGTACCTGATGTGGGACTACAACCCACAATTTTCTGATCCCCAAGCAGAAACGACGAGTCTATGACCTTTTGAGCTGTTGACATTTATTTATTCATTCATTCATTCATTTATTTATTTATACATTTGTTAATAAGGTAGGTCCACAGGTCTGAATACCCTTTTCAGAAATGAGCCAAGCCAAAAGGCAAGGATAGAAATGGCAACATACAGCATATTAGCCTGCACACTGCCAATCATGAGCGGACAGGTGAGCCGCTGTGGCGACCCCTGACCGTGAAAAACCGAAAGAAGAATACAGGTGCAGAGAACACAACATAGTTACAGCATGATACAGTATACATAGATAAACAGAAAAAATACAGTAGCATAGTACCAAAGTGGGAGATAACAGCAGTCTGACACACAAAAAATGTAGTATTTATAAACCAGAACATATTTATAGCATAAGGAGCTGTCAAGTTTTTCTCAGCGCACAATATTCGCATAATTATGAGCTGCCAAGTTGGACTCAGAAGACTGAAGCTAGAAGGATATAATGTACATTTATGGAAAAATAACTCAAAACCTGGAAGGATTAGTTTGCAGGAGGAACAGGTATTACAGGTGAGGAGTGCAGGAGGATTCAGTGAGGAGTATGTCAAAGGAATGACCTGACATGAGTCTCTGAAGTGAATTTCTGCACACCTTCAGGGTTGTGATGGACCTAGTAACTTATGGGATGTTGATCTGCTCTTCTAGACTTGCTATATAGTGTGGCCTTTGGTGGTTGTTGTGGTGAAGGGAGGGTATATGAGGAGGTTGCTCTCAGAGTTTCCGAAAGAGTAGGATGAAGTTCTGAATATTGTATCTCTACATGATATATTGTCCCATATTTTTATTTCTGTCCTTGTCTATATTGCCCCATATTTTTTATTTCTGTCCTTGTCTATATTGTCCCATATTTTTATTTCTGTGATTGTTTCCATTGTAACATGGCAATATTTCACAGTTCTTTTTTTTCTTCATATTAATATTTGCATAGGAGGTCACAATGACCTTCACTTTCTATAGTAACCTTTTATCTAACTGCTAATAATGATTTAGGCACTCTTTTTTAACAATTGTGTCTCCATAGTAATTTAGAAAACTTTTTGTCTGGACATTTAATGTCCAAAGGCATCTCCTACAGATAGTAGTTCTAATGCTGAATTACTCATCCCTCATCAAACCCATTATCTGAATATAATGACCCTTTTGGCATGTATTTGTCTAATCATATCACTTAACTTGAGAGGTCTCAGAGATCCTTAACTAATAGATCAAAAGCCTCAAAACCCTCCCTTATCTGGAAAGACTGCCAGCCTTCTCTCTGTATTCAACCTCTTGTAGACTCCTTTAATGGTTGTCTGTGTCTAGCCTCTTGATCCATGAAAGATCTAACCTTCTTTTATATTCTGTTCCTTTGCACAACAAATGATGCCTCAAATATGTGGTTAAAAGAACTAAGCCTTCATCAGTGTTTAAATAAGACTGGTTGGCATGGTAAATATGTATTCCAGCATATTCCCCGTCCTTTGGAATAAACTTCTACTACATATCAAGTAGAATGACACTCTTGCCTCCTTCAAGGTAGACCTAGATAACTGGATAAGCAGTCTCAAATTTTGCCCCAGGCTGTCTTGTTTTGCGCTCATTCAGGTTAGGGGGACCTTTTGAATATGGTCATTGGCAAGGCATGTAACTGTCTGTAGACTGATTGGCTAGTACTTGTGTATGAATTTATGAACTACCACACAGAGACTGGCGTAGAGGATATATGTAAGACTTTATGCACTATGAAAACAGGGTTTATGGATGAAACAAGTTGTATTTTTGGAAATCCTTTTGAGTAATTTGTTCATTTCATACTTATGTTTTGAAATAATTTCTTTAGAATGCAGTATAACAGGGTAATATTTCAATTACTGTTTTAAATTCTGAGTGCAGGCGCAGTGGCCTTTACGTTCAGTAGTAACCATTTACCTTCCTACCATGTGCAGTGGCTGGTATGTTTGTAGAACATTTTTGTAAGGATGTATGAGCTGAGAAGGTAGGTGTGATGGATGGCTTGGATCCAAACTAGCTGCCTTCTAGGAAATCCTGTCAGTTAACCTAATCATCACATGCTTCTGTTTGAGGTAATTTCTCAGAAATGTTTGGTTTCATATATTGATTCATAGGTTCATAGGTAAGTACTAGGTTGGCTGCCCTTGCGGGCCATTTTAAGCATAGTCACATTCCTTTCTGGTGCTTGAATTAAGCTGTCCTGTTTGGTGTTAGATTAGCCTTCCCCATCTCATGGGCGATAATTATATTTTACCTCAAATGAGAATAACTGGGATCATATCATGGATAATTTGAGGGGGCCCATGCATGGGATAAAGTATTTAGGAGCTGCTTCTGTCCAACCTGGCAGGATTAATGGGATATAAGGTCCCATTTTGGATCTAAGGAGGATGTACCTCTGTGGCCCATTGATCTAATGAGTAGCTTAGTTAGAAGGACATTATACTGTAACAAAGATTAGACTAGACTGAAGTGGTAAGCACCGAGGTAAGTCCTCTTAATTTATGGTCATCAATCCTTATGAGTTTGTGGCTAAACACTGGCTGAAGAATAACCAACAGATGTTGTGCAAATGGACGAATTAAGTGAAAACCTTTTACAATGCTTCCATGTAGTACTCATGGAAAAGTTTATACACTTAACAGCTTTGAGTGAAATTCCGTAGGTGTGCACTATAAGCAAGACGTTTTCCTAGATGTGAGGAGTGACATGAGGTTTTACAGGTATTTATTTTTTTATGTTTGTTTACTGGGACGGTATGCCATTTTCAGCAGAGGCCCAGGGGGAAAAGCCCCACTAGTTACAGTGAATACATATTCACTTCATAGATATTCGTAGATTTGCACTGAGTGAGATGAGGATGGACAGGATTAGAAATGAGTATGTTAGAGGGTCATCTCAGGTTGGATGGTTTGGAGACAAAGCCAGCGAGGTGAGATTGCACTGGTTGGGATGTGTGCTGAGGAGTGATGCTGGGTATATTGGGGGAAGGAAGTTAAGAATGGAGCTGCCAGGTAAGAGTAAAAGAGGAAGGCCTAAGATAAGGTTTATGGATGTGGTGAGTGAGGACATGCAGGTGACTGGTCTGACAGAGCAAGATGCAGAGGACAGGAAGAAATGGAAAAAGATGATCTGCTGTGGTGACCCCCTAAAGGGAGCAGCCGAAAGAAAAAGAAGTAATTACAGTGAATACATAATGTTAATAGATCACAAGCATGAGATGAGACAACCAGAAGTAACTCCACAGTGAATACATAATCTAAGAAAAAAATCTAACCTAAGTCAAGATAATCAAAAAAAGATAAGTCACATAAATTACAAAAGAATACTTGTAAGAAAAATACAAACTTCAACTTTAGCTCAGTCGGTTAGTAATAATCACACATGTTAGAAAACATAATACTATTAGGTAAACACCACAGCTGTGTATAGTGGATATAAAAAGTGTACACACCCCTGTTAAAATGCCAGGGTTTTGTGATATAAAAAAATGAGACAACAATAAATCATTCAAAAACTTTTCCCACCTTTAATGTGACCCTGTACAATTCAACTGAAAAACAAAACAGATCTGTTAGGGGAAAAAAATAAAAAATGTTCAATAAGCTGGTTGCATAAGTGTGCACACCCTTAAACTAATACTTTGTTGAAGCACCTTTTTATTTAATTACAGCATTCAGTCTTCTTGGGTAGGAGTCTATCAGCACGGCATATCCTGACTTGACAATATTTGCTCACTCTTCCTTGCAAAAGCGCTCCAAATCTGTCAGATTGCGAGGGCATCTCTTGTGCACAGCCCTCTTCAGGTCACCCCACAGATTTTCTATTGGATTTAGGTCTGGGCTCTGGCTAGGCCTTTCCAAATCTTAAATTGTCTTGTGGTGAAGCCATTCTTTTGTTGATTTGGATGTATGCTTGGAGTCATTGTCGTGTTGAAAGGTGAAATTCCTGTTCATCTTCAGCATTCTAGCAGACGCCTGCAGGTTTTGGGCCAAAAGTGACTGGTATTTGGAAGTGTTTATAATTCCCTCCACCTTGACTAAAGCCCCAGTTCCAGCTGAATAAAAGCAACCCCAAAGCATGATACTGCCACCACCATGCTTCACCGTGGGGATGGTGTTCTTTTGGTGATGCGAAGTGCTGTTTTTGTGCTACACGTACCTTTTGGAATTGTGGCCAGAAAGTTCAGCCTTGGTCTCATCAGACCATAACACATTTTCCCACATGCTTTTGGGAGACTTGATGTATTGTTTTTCAAATTTTAACCAGGCCTGGATTTTTTTTGTGTAAGAAAAGGCTTCCGTCTTGCAACCCTACCCCATAGTCCAGGCATATGGAGAATACGGGAGATTGTTGTCACATGTAGTTCACAACCAGTACTTACCAGAAATTCCTGCAGCTCCTTCAGTGTTGCTGTAGGTCTCTTTGCAGCCTCCCTGTCCAGTTTTCATCTTGTCTTTTCATCAGTTTTGGAGGGACATCCAGTTCTTTGCAACATCACTGTTGTCCCATATTTTCTTCACTTTTTGATGACTTGTCTTCACTGTGTTCCATGGTATATCCAATGCTGTGGAATTTTTTTTTGTACCTTTCTCCTAACTGATACCTTTCAACAATGAGATCCCTTTGATGCTTTGTAAGCTCTCTGCGAACCACAGCTTTTGCTGTAGCAGACAACTGAGTAAATGCCAGGAAAATCCTACTAGGACAGCTGAACTTTATTTGGGGTTAATCAGTCTCTTTAATTGATGGCAGGTGTGTACCCAAGAAGACTGAATGTTGTAATTAAATCAAAAGGTGCTTCAACAAAATATTAGTGTAAGGGTGTGCACACTTATGTAACCAGTTTATTGTATGTTTTTTATTTTTTATATTTTTTCCCCTAACAGATTTGCTTGTTTTTCAATTGAATTGTAGAGGTTATAGGTCACATTAAGGGTGGGAAAAGTTTTGAAATTATTTATTGTGGTCTCATTTTTTTATATCACAAAAACCTGGCATTTTAACAGGGGTGTGTACACTTTTTATAGCCACTGTACAAAGAGCATTATAATATTTAGAGAAATATAGATATATTAATCTATAAAATCCCATAAACTGGAACGTGGTGGCTTGATTATATCCACAGTCACCGCTATTGTAATAAAACAAGTCCACGTCACAGCAACGAATAAATGTATAAACTTTAAGTCAACCACATAGAAGAAAGTCCACAGAGCTTCTAAATACCAGGAACGTTCTTTATTTGACATGCAGTAAGCGCTTTCACCCAGACGGCTTCATCAGACTGTAACAGCATGTATATTCAGCAGTCTTAAATACCAACATCAATCAATAACAAGGCGGTTTCATTTTATGCAATTAAATAATTAATCTATTAAGAAAGTTTAAAAACAGGATGCAAAAAACATTTGACTTTTAAAAAGTATATTTAACAACTTTCAAACAAATACAATACTATAATAAATAAAAACAATTCCTATCTAGCACATATAAAAAATACCCTTATTAAAGATTTCATCTCCTAAATACTTTAGATAACTTCCTTCTTTTTAACACTGGTTGCAAACTAACCTTATCATTCAAGCCAGGACTTGAGTCTGCTCTGCATCTGACGATCCATCTTAGTTCCACTTCTAATGTATAAGTATCCACGTCCCCCCCTCTCATAGTAGTATAAATACTCTGCAAGACAAGGAACGTAAATGTGTGTGTATTATCTGTTGTCAACTGATGTCTTGCTAAAGCATTATTAACATCCCCTACCCTCATCTTATAAACATGTTCCCTTATTCTCTCTCTTAACTGCCTGTTCGTCTTGCCTATATAAAACGCTGAACAGGCTGTGCAAGTAGCAAGATATATCACATTACTGGATTTGCAGTTCGTTCCTGTTAAGAAAGAGAAAACTTGTCCTGTGACCGGTTGTTCAAACATAGTGCTGTTGTTAATATACACACAAAACAGCACTATGTTTGAACAACCGAAATTTAAATATAGATATATGTCTAAGTGGACTGTACAAAGAGCATTATAATATTTAGAGAAATATAGATATATGTCTAAGTGGTTAAATGATAGGAGTGAGAGATATAAGGGTAGCTTAGTAAATTCAAGATCTATTATTAGAATTTCTCAGGGAGGATTAAATAGAGACAGCATTCAGTCGGGATTTAGACGAGCAGAGCCAAGAGTTAGATAGGTGGGACTTGAGAAGAGTTTTACATTTTGGGGGGGTTAACAGTGGTTAGTATATGTTGGGAGATTAGATTCCTTGTTCTGGAGATGCGATTGGAGTAAAGACAATGTCCGTAGAAGTTGTTAGCTTTAGTGACTTGTAACAGAAGCTTGTTGGGAGATCTGAGCTGCTTGTATTGGATTGAAGTTCAAGTACGTGCTGTAGAGCTGCACATTTTCCAGGTTGATATATTATGTTGTGGGTTATTGTAAGCTGGGTGAATGTGAGGAGTTTGGGTAATTCCAGCCACTTTAGTTGCTGTAAGACATTTCAGTAATGTGGTCTGTATAGGGAGTTTGCAAATCTAGCAGTCTTGTTGTAGCAGGTATCTAGTTTAGCTAGATTGGTTTTCTTCAGGTTGGCGAAGATGACAGAGGCATAGAGGAGGGGACACAGTAAATGAGTTCAGACAGTAGATTGTCTAGTGAAGTCATTGAGATATGGCTTAGATCTGTAGAAAGAGCCTAGTTGTTTGTGTACTTTTATAACAGTTGACAGATGCTTATCAAATGTCGTGTTGTTATTAACTGTGATGCCAAAAAGCTTGCTGTATGGCACTAGTTCAGTTTTGGTGTTATTAGATGAATAGATTTGGAAGGGTGATTGGTAATTAGAGGGCTAGCTCATTAGTTTTGTCTTACTGGGATTCAGGATTAAGTGCGAGCTAGCAAGCCAGGATTTTACTACAGTGAATGCAAGTTTGATTGTTCCTTAAGGGGGCTGCACAGATGAGTGTGGTGTCCGTCAGCATATATTATGACTGTCGCCAGGTTTCTAGCATAGTGGAGCTTATTAGTAAAAATTTTGAATAGGCATGGACCTAAAATTGAGCCCTGAGGTACACCTAGTGTAACAGGTAGTGTAGGGCAGAGTTCATTTTGCCATTTTACGGCCTGATATCAGTTTGATAGGTAGTCATGGAACCACTGGAGAGCAGAATGGCTTAGTTTAAGAGACTGGAGTTCATATATATGTTTTTGGTGGGAGACTGTATCAAAGGCTTTGGACATGTCTAGGAATATTGAGGAGACTAGTTGTCCAGATGGTTGATGGTGTCTGTGAAGCTTAATAAAGCTGTAGTGGTGCTGTGGTTGTGTTGAAAGCCATGTTGGGTGTTAAAAGATTATTGGAGAGTAGGTGATTCATGAGTTGGAAACCATTGTGTAATTATTAAAATAATTAAAACTCTGTCTTGGAATGAACCTGGATCCAGGTTCAATCCAAGCCAGAGTTTTAATTATTTTAATAAAGTTTTGTTTCGTTTTAACTTACATCAGCTTTGGTGGCAGACTTGTTCCTTTGCCTGCTTTCTACATTGAATAGTCTGCCTTTGGAGGTGCGACTTTTATGTTTTTTTCATTGTGTAATTATTAGACGGGCCTAAATAAGCATGCTAAATTTGATGGAGAGGGCAGGTGGTTGGTGGTGTCAAGCAGGGTGAGTTAACAGGAAGTGAAGGAGTTAGTGATTTATGGTGTCATACAACTTTTATAAATTGCGAATTAAAGCACCAGCAAGTTCACTGTGACTCATTTGAGTATGCACATACTGTTACGTCAAGGAAAGTAGCCTCTGTACTTCTGTCCCACGGCTGGATCAGAAGCCATTCTGAGATTTCTATAATATAATATTGTTCTTTTAATGTTGCATTAAGGTTGGAATGATTTTTGAAATTGGACAGAGCTTTACAAAAGATTCAGTTTGATGAATTTTTCTTTATGGAAAGCCACAGGTCAATAGATGCCACAGGTCAATAGTTTTACACACAGCAGGTACATACTTTGCATGATGTAGTTTATCAGAGTAATTTTATACCTGCAAATAGTTGATGCAGGTGGTTTTCTGCATTGAGGAGGCAGTTTATCAACAACTGACTAGCATTGTTGTAAGAGCTTCCTTACAGGGAATGTGCTGTTTTAGCTGGGGTAGTGTATTGGATATAAGTTAGTGGTTGTCTTCTGTAGATATAAATACAGCCCCCCCCAGCGATATGTATTTTCCAAGGGTGAGGACAGTAGAGGATGATTGGGGGGGGGCCTTCTTGGGGATGAAAAGCTGATGACTATCTGTCCAGAATTGCCTTGGATTATCACAGTTTCTTCTTGGTGACTCACATAATACTTTTTTATTCCAGAAGAGCATATCATTAGTTCTTTTTAACTTCTCTGAGTTGAACAAGGCATACACGACTTGCAGTGTCCTTATTTCATTTTCTTCTTTTGCTGCATTGAACAAGGTGTACAGGGCTTATAATTTTTTGTTACTTTTTCTGCCTTTTGTTTGGGCGTTGGTTGTTCATTTAATTGTAATGTAGCCAAAAGTATACATTAGCTGAAGTTTGATATCTGATGACAAATCTATGTAGGGATTCATTCTGTTATCCCCAAAGTGACCTTGGAGTGGTTTTGTGCTAAGTTTGGGGCAAAGTGCCTTATTCACTGAAAAAAATTATTTTTTAGTTATGTTAGCAGATCTATAGTTTTAGCTATCTTACAACTGGGTAGTTAGCCTAAATCCCAGTCGGTCCTGTTGTAGTGTTAAAAAACGTCAGTTTCAGTGATAACAAAAAAGAACTGAACAGTACGCTGTCTGACACACGGCCAGGGTAAAATAAAATGGTAAATCACTGAAACTAAGTAAGCGCTTTCGTGAGTGCAAAGCTTGCTTCTTCAGACCAAACCATATATTTTACAACCATTCATTTTTAAAGTTATTCAAAAATCAAACCTCCAGTCAAATTGATTCTTTCAAAACACATGACCGTATGTAACAGTGTAGCCTCTACGTATAACAAGAACCTCTTAAAGGCGCAGAACACCCTTTTTGCACAATACAGTGACTAAAATATGAAACATCTCTGCTACACAATATAATCAAAATCTAGCCCTATGAAAATTGTAAAATACATTATAAAGGCATCAAAAACAGATAAAATGTTATCAGCATCTCATAGGATTAAAAAACTAAGTTGATCTAATAAAGCATAACAACAAATATATACGTATAAAAAAGCATGAATAAACAAGACATACAAAACTATAGGAGCAACCCACCCTTATAAATATGTACTTGCTCATAAGTTAAAATATAAAAGTGTACAACTAAGAAATATAATAGGGTGCATCATAACTGCCGTGAAGCTATCATGTTGATTGGTCATAAAAATGGCTTCATAACTGTATTACAAAATAGCAACTTCCTAACATATAAAAAACGATTGTTATAACTATATAAAAACAGATTCAGAACTATATGAGAGGATCCTACACTGAAAATACTAAGAAACATAACTGTAAAGCTACAAGATGTCACATCAACTATACACTAAAAATGGAATAAAAACGTAAGAAACATGACATATCAGAAAGCAACCTTACAATGTAGCCCAAGTGCTCACCATAAGTCAGAAAACGTAAACAAAAAAGAATTAAACAACATAAACTATATTGTAACTAACATATAGGTACGTTGTTAAGTGAGCAGTCAAAATATAAGAAGGTAAGGTTGCTTTCGAACATTCCTAGTCCATTTTATAATGCAAATTTCATATCTGACATGTTATGTTGCTTAACTTCCTCTCTATGAAGATAATTTTTTATATGTTATGAAGTTGTTTGATTTTTGAATGATTTTAAGATGAATGTTTGTAAAATATTTGGTTTGGTCTGAAGAAGCGAGCTTCGTACTCAGGAAAGTGCTTACCTAGTTTCAATAAATGACCATTTTATTTTACCATGGCTATGTGTCGGACAGCGTACTGTTCATTTCTTTTTGTGTTATTTTCTTTCCTAGTAAGCGGCTGTTCATCTTAGTTGATGGTATTTTTTGTATTTGGATTTAGTTTCAGTGATGATTGCATATCCCATCTCTATCTTTATCAACAGAACCTTATCCAAAAACACTATCCCCTCCCCCTGGAAAATATCTCACGTCATCCCACTCCTTTAAGGTGGCAGCTCTACATACATATCCAACTATAGACCCATTGCCATTCTTTCCCCACTAGCCAAAATAATGGAGAAATGTGTACACAAGCAACTAATGCAATACCTTTCACAGAATAATTTACTGTCCGACTCCCAGCATGCTTTCAGGCCATACCACAGAACCACCTCAGCCCTCCTTTCCTTTACTAATGCCATAAACCAAAACAGGAATGACAATAGACTAACCTCCGCCCTCTTTCTTGACCTGTCAAAAGCCTTTGATATGGTCAACCATGAACTTCTCATTCTTTCACTAAAATCTATTTCCCTCAACATGCCTGCTATCCAGTGGTTCCATTCCTACCTGACTGGTAGACGGCAGGCAGTATTATGGTAGCGCAAACTCTCCAGCCAGCTACCACTCACACTTGGTGTCCCTCAAGGGTCTATACTAGGTCCACTACTCTTCTCTATTTTTATCAACAACCTTTACACTGTTATCCCTAAAGCTACCTGCATTCAATACGCAGATGATTCCACTCTGATCTGCTCAGCCACCTCCCCATCCGAACTGCAAACCTTAACCCAATATACATTTAACACTATTGAGAACTGGCTCACCAACCAACGCCTACTTCTGACCCCCAATAAAACTAAACTTCTACTCTTCTCCCCCACTAGTAGATCTACCACACTTTCATTCTCTTTCACATCTAAAAATGATACCACTATTTCCCCAGATCATCACACCAAACTGCTAGGGGTTATCATAGACAATAATCTCAAATTTGACCTACAGGTCAACAAAACCATACATACCTTCAGTAAGAAGCTTGGATCACTGTATAGAAACAAGACATTTTTAACCCCACTGGCTAGGACTGCAATCACCCGATCACACCTACTCTCTACACTTTTATATGCCTCGCCTATACTCTCAAACCTCAACAAATCCGAACTCGGTAAGCTGTCCCATATCTACAATCATATTGCCAGATTCGCCACTAGCTCCACCTATAGAACCCACCACTGCCAGAACCTTAAACAACTCGAGTGGCTAGAACTGCCCAGCTTAATTCAATTCAATCAACTCTTAATAGCGCACAAAATTCTGTACCACCCTGAAGATACCCCCTCACTTAAAAATATTATTAAGCCATATATCAACCTGAGATCCCTATGGTCAGCTGATAAACCAATGGTCCAAACCCACAAAGCTAATAATTCTGCTGGTGAATCCCAAACCTGGAATTCGTTGCCAAGCTATATAACCCTACAATCCTCTAAAAGTCTCTTCAAAAAAAAAACCTCAAACAGTATCTCAAAGTGAATTGGCTATGCCCATGTACCAACCCTGATTAAGTTATAAACTGAAAGCATAATCTGTAATTATCATAACATGTAACTGCATCACCAAGCTCTGCTTCCAATCTGATGTCTCTTACTTTTAATTTTGTCTGTCCATGAGAAGTGTGAGTCCCTACTAGGGGACACTACTAAGCCATTGTATATAATCACTTTGTTTTTATAATTGTTTCTTAGCTTCTGTGTAATCTATGTAAGTTTGTCTATGTGGAGCTTTTCTCCCCGGGCCTCTGCTAAAAATGGACATGTATCCAGTCAGACTATCCCGGTAAATAAATAAATAAAATAAAATGATCCATGGAAGAGTTTGAGCCCGGATTGTACGGCATCAGACATGGTGTGAGCTTTTAACGCTGAGCAGAATGCATGAAGTGCTGCAGTTCCAAGTCTAATGGGAGGTGTCGATCCGTCCATCCACAACCCCTTTTTCCCATTCACACATGTGGTTGCGGTGTGACTTCAGCAGTGATAGTCATCTAGAGCCAAGATTTACACCGACAGGGAGGTGATATAATTGAGTTTATCACTGCGAAGAGCAGATCTGAAATGAGAAATATCATTGTTCCTTGTATTGTCTGATTTAGAATAATTTTATGTCTTTTTGATCCTTCCATGACATGAGACAACAAACTTGGCAGATGTTCACCAAAATTGTCAATATATAGTGTCAACAGCTGAGGTATTATACCATGCAGAAGGGAGGATACAGTCTGAAATACGATGTCTGAAAGAGTTTTTTTTTTAATTCTTTTGTACAGTAATGTTAACTGTGTAAGACCAAGCAGCTAAGTGAAAGTTTGCAAGAAGTGGTTAAGCAAGTTTAGAAACAGAACACACCTTTAACCTTCATAGCGGGTCCCTGCCAAGTACCCAGAAGGTTTTGATGGATCATCTCTGTACACTCTTGAATAAGTATGAATTTAGTGGAGGTCTAGGAGAATTGGGTTCCATGCAGGCAGACTATGTAGGGTTTTGATGTATTCAGAAAAGGATGTCTAGTTGTGGAAAAATGGCCAAGATTCTTGAATGGTGTTATCAGTGTTTGTTTTGGTAAAAGGCACAAACTTTGAAATACATTGATCTCTTTGCTGTTGGAAAAGGTCCACATTATGCTTCACATTTTGGAATGCATTAGCAAACAAGTGGTTACAGTTCATTTGTTCAGCTACAGCGCAACCCTTAGGGGTGGGGTACAGCTCCCCTACAAAAATACTTATGTTCTGTATATTCTGTACACAGACACACACACACACACACACACACACACACACACACACACACACACACACTTCCATGTATGTGTTCCAAAAATCTGAACATATTATAAGAGTAATGTTCTCAGTGTTGCTTTTTAAATTGTAAAAATGTTAGATAACATAAACTGTCCCTGAATTAATTACCAAAATTGTAAGTGGTAATTAAATGTTAAAAGAAACTACAAATATTATAATGTACTTAATTGCATTAATTTGAGAGAATAGGAGGTTGGCATAATGGTTAAAGTGTTAACTTACAGACACAAGGTGCAGGGTTTGATTCTCACATGGAGTAATTGGCTAAGCTTAAAATGGCCCACAAGGGCAGTTAGCTTAGTACTAATCTGTGAACCTATAAGTAGTTTTTCGTACTGCATGTAGAAATGTATGAGAGTAATATGAACACTGCAGTTTGCTAATCTGAAATGCATTAGCCTTCTCTACTACAACTTCTGAGTAACATTTAAGAATTTTCATCTCATATTGAAATGTCAGAGCTTCTTTTGCTAAGTCCCAAAAACAAACAAAAAAATAAGACTGAAGAAACAGAAGAAAAATGGACCAAAAATCCAGGAGCAGAGTGAATACCGAGCATTGCTCTTCTCTTTTAAACTTATTTTTTGGGGGGGGGGTCAATAACCCCGCACCCCTGAGCTTGTATATACCAACTCTGAGATTGCCATAACTCTGAGAAAAGGGAATATTCCAAGAAATGGCAATTTGTGACTTAGTATATGTAAGTCCAGCTTTTTGGCCATCCAGTGTCCAGTTGTTGAGACTTGGCAGTGCAGGTCCTGACGTTTGTAATAGTTAACGGTATTTTTCATTCAAACTGATCTTCTGTAACTCAGTAACATAGTATTCGTTTTAACTGTGGAAAACTAAACTGAATGGTTACTTCTGTTTAAATAAATCCATTCACAGATTGATCTGTTTAACATTACTCAGTCTCTTAATTAACAGGGACTCCAGTTTATGACTCTGCCAAGAAAATTTTGTATTGATGAGTAGTGATTAAGAAGGGGCCGTAGGACAAGACTAATGGCAGATAGCTGCTGTAGGAAAAAAATGTTATGCACTGGTCAGCACAGAGGAAAGGGAAAGCCATTATTCTATAAGGAACATTTTATATCAATATCTGTTGGGGAAGGGGTAGATCAGCCAACATGGTACTTACGCACTGATCAAGATTGTTGGTTAGACAATCAGAGATAGTACCTGGAAATGCAGAAAGGAGCAGGCTGATAGGTGCACTTTGGATGCACCATGTGTGCAAGTTTCACATGAGTTATAGGTGTACATTTTGCATGGTGATGTCCTTTTTGTGTCATAGAACTCAAAACACTGGATGTGTGGCTGCAGCTGTCACATACACTCACTCTGTCCACTTTATCTGTGTCTTAAATGCACTGTGTAGAACCTTCTGCATTTGGGAGGGTTAAAAAAGAAATGATCAGTTGTAATATACATGTGCTAATTATGTTTGAAAAAAAAAAAAGTCTTAGGGTCTGACAGTGTATCCAGTCTGGTCAACATGTCATTTACAGTGTTGGTTCATCTCGTTTTGGGAACTGGATTGTAAAGTGTGCAGACGAAGATGAGATAAATCTTTTGTCAAATTTGTTGTCGTACTCATGTACAGCAAGCATTTGTCAAAGTCAAGTGTGTGTGATGAACAGAATGAGGAAATATAAATCTTTGGAAAGTGGATGTATAACAGTAATTCTGCACTGCATTCCAAATTGTTTGTTAGACAGTGTGTGGGTCTTTACGTGGGGCTGGGGGAGGGGAGAGGCTGTCGTTTGTCAGGATGTAAAACAGGATGTTTCCAGTGTCTACAACTGAAGGCATCAGACAGCCTGGGGTAGTGTGAAAGAAGAGATTCAGTAATAAGCTGGCATCATCAATGAAAGCTGCATTACTGGAAAAAAAATAAATAAATAAATTGCATTATTAACTGTGGTTGTTTTCAATTGTTAGAATGTGCATTTTCCATGTTGTTGTTGTATGACAGTTTGATGTAAAGTAAAATACAACAAAGGAAAATTGGAGTGAGATTTTAATTAGCAGGTGCCAGGATCTACCTTTTAGCATGCAGAGAAACATTTTGGTCTGGAAATGTGCTGTAAAGAAATATTTATACTGTTTGTTATAAGTGAAAATGTTATAAATTAAAAGTTGGTGTGACACGGATCTGGCAGAGGGGTACAAAATCAATCTACCTCATGGCTTTGCTGTTCGTAGTGGCACTGTGTAGTGTTGTGGCACTATTATGAGCTATGACAATGCCAGTGATGAGTGCCCACAGCATCAGTCTGTTACTTGATAGTACCATGTAGTGATTTGTTACCTTTTTAGCCTAAGGAAGTGCCACTGCTGAGGGACACAAGATCTCTCTGCTAACTTATGGCAGCCTGTAGTGATGTGACAACATTCTGGCTTGTAATAATGTCACTGCAGTGCAGAGGAACATGCTTGCATCCTCTCTGGTACTCCCTGATGTGTGCTGTGGATCTGTGGCCTAAGGTAGTGCCACTGATAAGTGGGAGAGAGTCTAATGACAGATGTGTTGTACCCTAATTGCACCACATCAATCTACAGCACTGGCTCTGTTGGCATGGAGTGAATAAGCTCTGACTTTGAGCCAGGTGGCTTGAGTTCACCTAGTAGCTTGGACCCATGCTAGAACATGCAGGGAGAATAAGAGGAATAACAGGCTTATCCTGCCTGGTCTGTTAATAGAAGGGAATGTTGGGTGTGTGGAGGAATGTTTTTGGGATAGAACTCCTCAGGATACACCAAGGAGTACACAGAAAGGCTTATCTTCTGCAGGGGTGGGGGCAGGCCACCTGATCACATCACACAGGGCATGGCAAGGGTCCGCCGTTCACTAACTCTTGGAATGTCAGTGACTATATATAGGGGGAGTTGGGGCTGAGTCAACAACTCCAACTCTTCCTGTGGATGATGGTGCTGCACTTGATAAGCTAACCCCTGACCCATATGGAGTAAGCGAACCATTGTGCTTTCACCTGGGGAGATGGCGATTAATAGGTTAACTGAGTGACGGAGGGGGGAAATTGATGATTAAGGAGGATTTGAACAAATAAAAGCTTCAGCTTACAGCAGTACAGCTGATGCAGCTCAGAGTAGTTCTGTGCTTCTTGTCTTGACCCTGGTGGTAACATGCCGAGTTGTCATTGTTGTGGCTTCATCTGAACCTTTGACAGGGTGTAGACGTTTGTGACAGGCTGTACTATGGATATAGTGGTTTCTTTTGGACCTGTTTTAATAGAACCCATTTATTGGAGCCAAACTCAATAAAAGGACTAGAAATGTACATTTTTTATGTGGGGTAGAGGGAAGAACTGTACATTTCCTGCACCCATTCACTTAGTACAACCAAGTCAAAAGCTGCAGAACCATGGAGTAGGTTGTACCTATTTGAATGTTTGAGTTTCACTGAAGTGGGACCTGGTATTACAGATGAACATTCTCAAGAAATGAATAATACCCTGGTATTACAGATGAACATTCTCAAGAAATGAATAATATATTCTTTTACAGTTGTAACCTGTATGTGGCACTGATGAGCAGGCAAACCACCTGTCTGACAGGTGTACTACTCCTGTTGTGAATGTCAGCAGTTCCATTTGTGAGGTAAGGAACAGCTAGCTCTGCTTCCCTATGGTAGACATTGTGCACTGTTAGCTCATTTACAGCACCCTGCCCATTGAGGCCGCAGAGTCTGTTTTGCTTCTGCCTGGCCATATTGTCAGCACTGTGACCTGTTATGCTGCTCCCGGGGAGCACAGCATCTGTCTGCCAGCACTATTACTCTGAGAGTAATCATCATCATTCTGCTCTGTGACAGTGACATATATGGGGGGGGGGGGTTCCCTGTGTCAACTAGAACACCCCTAATGATAAAACATGTTGCTCTTGGACCTGCCATAATTGTTTAGCTGAGGACCATAAAAAAAGACTCTTAGAAAAGCACATTTTGATAAAGACCATTTGGCCTCTTAGTGCATCTGTTTCTTCACCTTGTAAATAAGGTGAAATTTTTTTCTTAACCTGCAGCTTACTGCTTTTTTTTTTGTGTTTGACGCAGCAAAACAGTTGCCTAGTTCCTTTGAGGAAGTCAACAATGAATCTGTTGATTTTTGAAAATGTAAAAAAGATGTGAGACTTTGGAGTTAGAATAAATGAATAGGGGGTATTGGGAACACAGCCACCAGAGGAAGATTGCAGGGGAAGTGAACCCCCCCGAGTAAAACACTATTTTTAGCATAAGAGATGTTATAAGAGTGTTTTATCAGTTTATACCTGTTGTACTTTTAAACAGAGCCTACGCAGCTCATAACTACTGTGGATAACATTTACTGCTGGACTCCTACACTTCCATTTATAGGACAACATGTAACGTCGTTTAGGTATATCCTTATCTAATTGGATAGTTGCCTTTACATAAGCCTAACACATTTTTACCTTTTGTAATTATTACACCACTTCATATTAACTGCATTGCATGTTATTGTAATTATTACACCACTTCATATTAACTGCATTATGTTATTGTAATTATTACACCACTTCATATTAACTGCATTACATGTTATTGTAATTATTACACCACTTCATATTAACTGAGTTACATGTTATTGTAATTATTACACCACTTCATATTAACTTAGTTACGTTATTGTAATTATTACACCACTTCATATTAACTGCATTATGTTATTGTAATTATTACACCACTTCATATTAACTGCGTTACATAGGTTCATAGGTAGGTACTAGGCTATCTGCCCAAAGGCATTTATAAGCCTAGCCAGAATGTGTTGGCTTTCGCCACCCCCTTAGATTAGTTCCCTGTGCCTCTGTCCAGCAGAGCCACTGAAGTGATCCCCGAGGTAAACTTTATGTTTCTCATCCACTCGTCAAGATTTCTTTTGAAGAGTGTTAGCGAGGAGCTCTGCCTAATGTAGATTGGAATCTTGTTCCAAAGCATGGGAAGTCTCTGGGACAGGAATCTATCCCTCCAGCACGTCCTATTTATTGTTGAGTTGAGGTTTAGATCCCTAGAGTGTGTGGCTCGTAGGGATAAGGTTTTCTTTAGGTGGAGCATATCCATCAATTCTGGGTTGGACATGGCCTTGTATGTCAGGCAGAGATCACCTCTGAGTAGGCGGTATGCAGCCGAGTACAGCTGCAATTTCTTCAGTCGAGTTGCATAGGGCATCTGTTTGAGGCCAGTGATCCTCTTGGTGAGGTACTTCTGTGGTCTTTCCAGCTGTTGCAGGTGTCTTGTAAGGTACATCCCAAATGGGGCGTTGTACTCTATGATGGGTCTGATGAGTGATGAGTAGAGGGGCACAATGACCTCTTTTGATCTGGATGCGAACCCTTTTGTGATTAGGTGGGCCACGTAGAAGGATTTTCTAACCACTTTGGCAATGTGATTATCAAAGGTGAGATTACTATCTACTTGGGTCCCCAGATCCCTTATTACGTCTTCCATATTTAGGGGACTACCACCTGTGTGGTAGTTTGTGGGTACTTTGTTTTTTCCAAAGGGGATGACTGTGCACATTTTTTAGAATTTAGCTTGAGGCCATGATTTTGACACCAGGTATCCATCTCAGTGAGACCCTTTTGGAGGATGTCTGTGTCAGCCGAAGAGTCAATTATAGCCCCTAGTTTGCAGTCGTCTGCGAACTTGGTCAGCTTTAGTCCTCCTGTGCTTGCCTGTACCTCTGAGAAGTATATGCCGAACAGGAGGGGTCCTAGGACTGAGCCCTGGGGAACTCCACTTGTAACCGATTTAGAGTTGGACCTAGCTCCCGCAACTCTTACCATTTGGTTTCTGTCCGTGAGCCAGTTGGCAACCCATCTTGTGATGTATGTTATTGTAATTATTACACCACTTCATATTAGCTGCGTTACATGTCAAAACACATTTTATTTGCTTAGTTGTTTGCTATTGGATATTCACGTCTAGCTTTCTAGATATGCATTGTATTGCGGCTATTTCAAAAGAGTTTTTCAATGTAAATATAATATTCCAACTTCTTAAATGTACAGTTCTGTCTCTATAAAGGGATTTATCTACTGCTAACTTCAGTAGAATTTGCTTAAGTTTTTGCTGTTGTATGCGTATGTGTTAATAGTATGGTTGTTCGCAAGTTATCTACAGGATAATAATTAGTGCTGTGTGCTTTACTTGTTTTAGTGTGTTCTAATGATCTCTATCCAAATAATGTCGCTTAGCCATTATTGGTGAAACCTCCTTCTGCTGACAAAGTAGTTGTTGCTTACTAAGGATACTTGTTTATACAGTGTAACTTTTATTTTGCTAGTGTGACTATGGCTATTGGATAATTGCTGCTTGTATAAGACTTAGTCACTTTATAGTAATTTTCATTTATCCCCAGCATCTCCAATCCATTTCTCTCTCACCTTATACACTGAATGTGGTTCTCTCATATTGCATCTACCTCCTCATGTCCTGTTAGTGTCTCTTAGGTTTATTTGCATTATCTGAACTTACCCCCCCCCATTTTCTAATTGTTGTTCCTCTTTTTTTTGTAGCCCCTTTTCACTGCTCTGTGAAGTTTTTTTTTCCGTCAGTATCTAACCGCTGGCCATCTCTGCTACTCATACAACCAATCTACCAGCTTAGTAAAAGAAACCCGAGCAAGAGATAACAGAATCTACAAAAGTCTCAAAGTCCAGCATTGTATGTTCTACTGAACTTTGCATTCCTTCCTTAGACCTTTTTATTTAGTGGCGTGCACAATACTCTGGCACTGAGTTGCAGGATTCGCATCCCACCAAACCCAAACTTGTTGATATCCCCCCCCCCTTATCACTGTTTTCTTAGTGATAACACGACCTTCCTACTGCCTTCTTCCACATTTAAGCAGTAAATCAATAAACAAAAAATAAAATAAACAGCTGTAGTTCCTTCTAATGTAAGGTACTAACCTGTGGGTACAGCAAAATAAGTTTTGGATGACAGTTTTTGGTATTTTTGCTGCTGTCAGCTGTGGTTCAGCCACGTTCCATTTGTCCTCACTATGCTTGAGCTCACTTTGCTCCCCTACCATACCCCCATTCCCACCCATCCCCTCTTTCATTGCATATATTCACTTCCCAGTCACACCCTCTCCAACCCCAGCCAATCAAATCCAGTCAGTAAAGAACTAGCCTATCTGTTTGCTCAAACACTACTCTCATTACTGCAAAAAGCACCAACTCAGCCACGTCTTACTCAAAATGCTACTTATACTCACAGCCAGTACTCTGTCTTTACTCTCCACACTTACAACCTAGCATACATCTATATAATTACCTACTTCCACAACCTCCTCATAACTGTAACTTACTCTCCAACCGAACCAGTAAGTACCAAACCTTCTAACACTCCTTTTTATATCACCCCACCTATTCCATAAGTCCACTTCCCAATAAAGTTCCTTCAAACTGCTCAACACAAAGTCCTCCCCCAACTACAGCGTCAAATGTCTAAGACTTCTGAACAAACTTAGGCACCTATACCCTCCCTTACACAAATGCATTCTCTTAGGTGGCAGTATTCATCCCAGTCCTGGCCCCCCTCCCTGTCCTCAGTCTGCCTTCCCTGTTCTTGCATCTCTCTCTCTCTTATTGCAAGCTTCTTCCAACACAGAACCTCTGACCTCTTAATACTTAAGTTTAACTTCAGAAGCCTCCTAAGTAAAATAACCAAAGTCCATGCTACTGTTGCCCACTATTCACCACATGTAGCCATCTTAACTGAAACCTGGCTCAAGCCAAACATTTCAAGATCAAAAAATACTACCCCAGGCTTCAATATAATAAGGCATGATAGGTCCAATAAACGTGGTGGCGGTGTTGCAGTAGTTTACAATAACAACCTCCAACTTGAACATCTCAACCTACACTCTCCAACAACCTCAAATATGTAAACGCCAATCATTTGTCTTCAAATTAACCCTCACAAGTTTATCAACATTATAGCTGTCTTCCCCCAGGTAATAACCCATCTACCGTAGAAGGATTTATTAAGCTGGTGTTGCTCTACTCTTAGACAAGAAACTATCATACTGGGAGGCTTGAACCTAGACTGGAATTCAGTCTCCCCTAACAACCCCACAAATCATATTCACCTCTTTGGCTTTTCCCAGTTAATTCTCAGTACAGCTCGGGTTGACAAATATTCCAATAAAGAATCCTTCCTTGAGTGGGCTTTCATTAATTCAAAGCCAGACTCATATCATGCAGGCTGTCTACCAGACACTCTAAGTGATCACCATCCCACCTACCTTCTGAAAAAACACTCCTCCTCCGTAGTGAAACTAAGTTCAAACTCATCTATAACGAAACAAATGTTACCCCAGAAACCTTTAGCTCTTCACTCCAACAAGTTAACTGGTACTCCCTTAAACACCTCGAAATTAATCTCGCAGTCCAGTACTTCAATGACAAATTCCTCTCTATTCTAAATACACTAGCTCCTCTCAGGAAAATGCTACAACAGTACAACATACTGACTGGCTCTCTTCATAGACCAGAAAGATACTCAAAGAGAGAGACAGGGCATGACATAATCACCAACGCTGTAAAAAACCCCACTCCCTCCAAAAGTTCCAGCAACTTCATAATTTAGTTAAAAAAAAAAAAAAAATCAAACTCGACCAAAAAAAAAAACAATACTATACATTAATCCAAAATAAGTATCATAAACCCCCCAAATATTCTGGGGTTCCATCAGCCAACTCCTTAAACCAGGCCAAGCCTCCACCCCTACTCCAAATCTAACTAACTCTCCAGACAACTCATTCTTCTTCTTCTTAAGTTTTGCAGTGTCGAGTTGCCAGCCCGGCGCCCAACCTTCCACAGAAGGCACACACATGCGCACACTCACACCTAGGGCCAATTTAGAGTGTCCATTCCACCTACAGCATGTCTTTGGGATGTGGGAGGAAACCGGAGCACCCGGAGGAAACCCACGTGACCACAGGGAGGACATGCAGACTCCGCACAGAAGGCAACTCTCCAGACAACATAGCTACCCAATTCAATAATCACTTTGTAAATTCCAGTTTATCACTTGTTAAAGGCAACAATAACTCACGATTATCTCTACCCACAAACTTTGAAAGTAAACCAGACTCTTTCACACTCCAGCCCATTCAAACCCACTGTATTAGAAAACTTCTTTCCAAACTTAAAATTTCAAATTCTAGTCCTAATCTACTACCCAGCAAATACCTTAAACTTGCTGCTGGTGCCTTCTCTAACCCTATCTCTATTCCAATAAAGTGATCTGTTACCAACCGTTATGTGCCATCTCTTTGGAAAGCATCCCATGTGATCCCTCTCCATAAAAGCAGCAACAGACTTTATCAACTATTGCCCCATTGCTCTACTTTCCCCATTAACTAAAATACTTGAAAAATGTATTCATACACAATTCTAAATCATCTTCTGAAAAATGACCTCCTCTCCTGTACCCAGCACGGATTCTGTCCAAAACACAGTACAACAACTGCTCTAATTAGTTTCACAGACACAGTGAACCAACAAAGGAACACTGGGTTGCTCACATCTGCTATTTTCCTTGACTTATCTAAGGCCTTTGACACAGTCTCACATAAAAAAAACTTATCCATGATCTAGCCTTCCTTAATCTCTCTCACTCAACCATCTCCTGCTTCATCAGCTATCTAACCAATGGACAACAGGCAGCTAGATGGTAAAATGAACTCTCTTCGTCACTACCTATCTCTGTAGGCATACCTCAAGGATCTATACTTGGCCCCCTCCTCTTTACCATTTTCACAAATAGACTACACTCTGCCACTCAACATGCTAACTTAATTCAGTATGCAGACGACTCTTCTCTCATTTGCTCAGCTCCAACATTACCCTCTCTTCTTAATAAAACTCAACAATCCTTCCCTGATGTAGAAAGATACCTCAACCAGGCTCAACCTATACTCAAATCATCTAAAAATAAACTAATCATTTTCTCCAATAGTAGCAAATCTTTAGACATTAGTTCTTTTACTATTTACTCTACAAAGCTACTAGGAGTCACCATAGCCAAGGACCTTAAATTCAATAAACACTTAGGCTTAGTCCAAGAAAGTGCACTTCAAACTTGGCTCCCTGTATAGAATGAAGCCCTTTCTTACTGAATCCACTCAACAAGCCATCAGCAGAACTCACCTGCCATCCAGTCTCTTATACGCCTCACCCATGTTTCACCAATCTAAGAAAATTTGACTTTGCTAAACTAGAATCCTGTTACTACAAAGTAGCCAGATTTACTGCCAACCAACCAGCTGGACAAATCACTGCACTATACTTCTCCATCTCAACTAGTTAGAACTTACTAACCTACAACCAACTGGCACTAACTCACTCCACCCTGTTACACCCCAACAACTGTCCATCCTTTAGCAAACTCGTTCACCTCTACAGTAGAACTTTAAGGTCATGTAATAAATTGCTCTTGAAGGTCAGCAGGTCAAGCAACATATATGGGAACTCTCTATACTCTAATAAAATTGACAAGATATGGAACAATTTACCTTAACATAATCCCAGTACTAATAGCACATCTAAATTCAAACATCTACTTAGGGAACACCTCAATCACACATGGCTCTGCCCCTTGTACTTAGGGAACACCTCAGTCACATGTAGCTCTGCCCCTTCTACTTAGGGAACACCTCAATCACACACGGCTCTGCCCCTTGTACTTAGGGAACACCTCAGTCACACGTGGCTCTACCCCTTGTACTTAGGGAACACCTCAGTCACACGTGGCTCTACCCCTTGTACTTAGGGAACACCTCAGTCACATGTGGCTCTGCCACTTCTACTTAGGGAACACCTCAATCACACGTGGCTCTGCCCCTTCTACTGAGGGAACACCTCAGTCGCACGTGGCTCTGCCCCTTCTACTTAGGGAACACCTCAATCACACATGGCTCTGCCCCTTGTACTTAGAGAACACCTCAGTCACACGTGGCTCTGCCCCTTGTACTTAGGGAACACCTCAGTCACACATGGCTCTGCCCCTTGTACTTAGGGAACACCTCAGTCACACGTGGCTCTGCCCCTTCTACTTGGGGAACACCTCAATCACACGTGGCTCTGCTCCTTCTACTTAGGGAACACCTCAGTCACGTGGCTCTGCCACTTCTACTTAGGGAACACCTCAGTCACACGTGGCTCTGCCCCTTGTACTTAGGGAACATCTCAGTCACACGTGGCTCTGCCCCTGCTCTAGACCAGATTAACTGCTGAGCTACTTCCCATTAGCTCTACCCTACCACCTTTCATACGTCTACATTTTTCTTTTCCCTTGCCTCTCATTTCTGTTTCCTACTAATTGCCAGCATTAATATCTGTTGATCTGTCTACTCCACTTCCTACCCTCTGCCCTTTCCTTCTTTTTATATTTGTCTCTTTTTTACTTTCCATCTCATCACCAAGCCTAACTTATGCTTTCTTGCTGATTGGGTAAACACTTAAGTGTAACTGACGCTACTTATAAATGTCAGTTTCTTAGTTTTCACTATTTCATGTATCTCTACTGTTGTATCTGATATTAGTAATGTTGCCATTTTTTTATGTTTATAGTAGCATTTTTGATAAAGTTCTGTAACTCCTATTTGTCTTATGTACTATTAGAATGGCAGTGGAGTTTTTAACCAGATTGTGTAATGAAATCTTGGAAAGTGAGAGGATGCCTGAGGAATGGAGAAAAAGTGTTTTGGTACCGATTTTTAAGAATAAGGGTGATGTGCAGAGCTGTAGTAACTACAGAGGGATAAAATTGATCAGTCACAGCATGAAGTTATGGCAAAGAGTAGTGGAAGCAAGGTTAAGAAGGGACGTGATGATTAGTGATCCGCAGTATGGTTTCATGCCAGGAAAGAGCACTACAGATGCGATCTTTGCTCTGAGAGTGTTGATGGAGAAGTACAGAGAATGTCGGAAGGAGTTGCATTGTGTTTTTGTAGACTTAAGAGAAAGCATGTGACAGGGTGCCTAGAGAGGAGTTGTGGTATTGTATGAGGAAGTCAGGAGTGTCAGAAAAGTATGTAAGAATGGTACAGGATATGTATGAGGGTAGTGTGACAGCAGTGAGGTCTGCAGTGGGAGTGACGGATGCGTTTAAGGTGGAGGTGGGGTTACATCAAGGATCAGCTCTGAGCCCTTTCTTATTTGCAATGGTGATGGACAGGTTGACAGACGAGATCAGACAGGAGTCCCCGTGGACTATGATGTTTGCAGATGACATTGTGATCTGTGGTGAGAGTAGGGAACAGGTGGAGGAGACCCTGGAGAGATGGAGATATGCTCTAGAGAGAAGAGGAATGAAGGTCAGCAGGACTTAGACAGAATATATGTGTGTGAATGAGAGGGAGGATAGAGGAATGGTGAGGATGCAAGGAGTAGAGGTGGCGAAGGTGGATGAGTTTAAATACTTGGGGTCAATAATTCAGAGTAACGGTGAGTGTGGAAGAGAGGTGAAGAAGAGAGTACAGGCAGGATGGAGTGGGTGGAGAAGAGTGTCAGGAGTGATTTGTGACAGACTAGTACCTGTAAGAGTGAAAGGGAAGGTCTACAAGAGGTTAGTGAGACCAGCTATGTTATATGGGTTGGAAACAGTGGCATTGACAAAAAGGCAGGAGTTTGAGCTGGATGTCGCAGAATTAAAGATGTTAAGATTTGCACTGGGTGTGACGAGGGTGGACAGGATTAGGAATAAGTATATTAGAGGGTCAGCCCAGGTTGGAAGGTTTGGAGACAAAGCCAGACAGGCACGATTACGTTGGTTTGGACATGTGCTGAGGAGGGATGCTGAGTATATTGGGAAAAAGATGCTAAGGATGAAGCTACCAGGTAACAGGAAAAGACGAAGGCCTAAGATAAGGTTTATGGATGTGGTGAGAGAGGACATGCAGGTGGTTGGTGTGACAGAGCAAGATGCAGAGGACAGGAAGAAATGGAAACAGGTGATCTGCTGTGGCGACCCCTAACGGGAACAGCCGAAAGAAGATGATGCTGACTATTAGAACATTGTATCTGTGGAGCTTTTCTCCCTTGACCTCTGCTGAAAATGGGCCAGCAATGACCCAGTCTGACTATCCTGATAAACCAATGGAAATAAATAATTAAATACAATTTTTAGATGTTTTAGTTGTTTTACTAGAGTCAAAGTTCTGATTTTAGTGTTTATTTTTCCATCATTCAGACGTGATTTCGATTGCTGACTTCTGAACTGGAAGTGGGTTGATTTTTGTCTGCCATCAACATTCTTTCATTTTCTCTCTGATTTTCATACTGTCACCTTTTAATAATGGATTTCCACTTAGGCTCTACCTTTATGGTGAATAATCCTTGTGTCTGCATTTAGCCTTTCATCTTGGACCTTCAAACCGTGTTTGTTTTTACATAAATATCTTCATTAAAAGAGGGTACCCACTTGGCCTAAGTAGATTCAGTTATTGTGCTTAAATGTTTCAGTCATTTCCGCACTTTGTCTCCTTCTTTACTGGGTGATATACCAAGCTGGTATTTCTTTTATATGACTTTAGACGGACCCCATTCACCAGTTTTGTTGCACTCCTCTCTACTGCTGCTATTGTTTTTCTGTCAGGGCAAAAATAATGCCTCCAGAACTGCACTGAACACTAAAAATGGGGTCTAAGGATATTTTCTTCTACTGGTGCCATTTCCGTTGCATGCAAGTTTTCCATCCATGGTCTTTGCCACTTTGTCACACTGCAGCAAAGTCAATGCTGACTCTGAACTCTTAATGAGCTAAAGTCAGTGCAGACTCTGAACTCTTAATGAGCTAAAGTCAGTGCAGACTCTGAACTCTTAATGAGCTAAAGTCAGTGCAGACTCTGAACTCTTAATGAGCTAAAGTCAGTGCAGACTCTGAACTCTTAATGAGCTAAAGTCAGTGCAGACTCTGAACTCTTAAATTAGCTAAAGTCAGTGCAGACTCTGAACTCTTAATGAGCTAAAGTCAGTGCAGACTCTGAACTCTTAATGAGCTAAAGTCAGTGCAGACTCTGAACTCTTAATGAGCTAAAGTCAGTGCAGACTCTGAACTCTTAAATGAGCTAAAGTCAGTGCAGACTCTGAACTCTTAAATGAGCTAAAGTCAGTGCAGACTCTGAACTCTTAAATGAGCTAAAGTCAGTGCAGACTCTGAACTCTTAAATGAGCTAAAGTCAGTGCAGACTCTGAACTCTTAAATGAGCTAAAGTCAGTGCAGACTCTGAACTCTTAAATGAGCTAAAGTCAGTGCAGACTCTGAACTCTTAAATGAGCTAAAGTCAGTGCAGACTCTGAACTCTTAATGAGCTAAAGTCAGTGCAGACTCTGAACTCTTAATGAGCTAAAGTCAGTGCAGACTCTGAACTCTTAATGAGCTAAAGTCAGTGCAGACTCTGAACTCTTAATGAATTACTTCCTGCGGTCCAGAGTTTCATTCCTTCAGTCTTCATTTGCCTGTTGTGTGACTTTAAGTAAGATTGTGCTCTGGGACAACTAGGAAATTGAGTTAGGCTTCTCAAAGGTCCTCTTGATTGCATGCCTAGTAACTACATAAGAACCTATGCCCTCATACCTTTAGGGCACCATCATTTTAGTACTCCCATGACTTTTTCTCCTTCTGTTGTTACTTATGCTCCCCTCCCCTTGTCCTTCATTTTTAGATTCCTGCTTTCCACATGCTTTTTTCCCCTTGCTGTGAATTGAAACTGTTTTAGACCATTGCTCCATTCTTTTCAACTCTCTTCCCAGTTTTGTTGCACAGTCTTGTACCAGCCTGTGGCATATAGTGATATAATCAGAAAAAGCGTCATTTTCCTCATGGACCTTATACATTGTCATTTAGTTAGACTTTGAAAAGTACCAGCTCCAGCAGTGACCCTAATGGAACCCAGCAGTAACCATCCTTTCATCTAAGCAGATGACCTTCTGTGTTCTTTTGCCATCATTGTATCATGCTGCCATAACCCCCTTTCTATCATTTTATTCACTGACTTTTTGTGGGGCACGGTGTCAGATACTTGGCCAAAGCCCAGTTAGGCCACTTATAGTGCTCCTTTTCGTTTTACTGTCCATGTTACCTAATCATAAAGTGCTTTGTGATTTGTCTGTCTAAATCTTTCTGAAATGCGGCCATGTTGCCGTGTGCACAAAATCTGTTTGACAGCTGTGGTGCTCCCCGATGTCAGCATGTAATCCTCACATACTAGCAGCATCACAGATGAAAAGAGAGGACATACCCTGATGTTAACCTGTAATGCCCAGTACCGTGTAACAGAAGTATCACTGATGTTGGAACAAAATATAATCTGACAGTGTACTGTCACCTGATGTCAGTAAGCAATACTTGGTAACATATACCACTGACAAAGGGAGAAAACATAATCTGTGTACTGCTGTCTTATGCTAGTATGCAGTATATGTTATTACCACTGATGTAGGGACACAGCATCGTCATCTGACAGTGTACTGTGTTAACATTTAGCAAGTATTGCCATGTAACAGCAGTACCACTGATGTAGGAACAGAATATCTGACAGTTTACTGTTACCTGATATTAGTACGTAACAGCATGCAACAACAGTGCCACTAATGTAGGAACAGAACATAATCTGACAGTGTACTGTTAACTGAGGTTAATATGTAGCATTTGACACCCAAGTGTAGGAAAAGAGTATCACGTGACAGTTTACTGTTACCTAATGTTACTATGTAACAGGAGTACCACTGTGCCACCATTAATAATATACTCTCCACTTCACTGCATAATCTGTTTCTCATATGACTCAGAATATGGGGTGAACTATTACAATCCCTGTAAATCCCAATTTTTCATGTATTTTTTATGTTTTGTAACTAGCATAACTAACCTTGATGTGCTGCTTATGTTATAGATTTATTTCTAGTGTAAAAATAAGTTAACTGACTTCGCATTGTAAATACCGAATTTTATATTTTTTATTTTGTAGTTTGTATTCTTTCATTTGTTGTTTTGTCACTTTGCTTTTCCACATTTTTCTTTCTGTTTCTTCTGGGCAGAGCCTGATATTGGTCAGTTTTAAACAAGGCTCTTTCCTGATGTGGTACAGTGCCACTAATGAGGGTGAGAACATGTTCTGGCAGCTTTGATGTCCTTTGTATTAGTATGCAGTTTACAGTACCACTGTAACAGTAGTGCCACTAATGAAGGGACACAACATCTTCTGGCAGTTTACTGTCACTGATGTTAACGTACAGTGAATGACATCATGTAGAATCAGTACTACTGATGAAGGGAATGCGTTCTGATAACTTTGACATTGCCTGATGTTAGCATGTTGTACCCTGATACTGTGTAACTGAAGGGAATGCGCTCTGATACCTGTGAGATTGCCTGATGTGAGCATGTTGTACCCTGATACTGTGTAACTGAAGGGAATGCCTTCTGATACCTCTGACATTGCCTGATGTTAGCATGTTGTACCCTGATACTATGTAACTGAAGGGAATGCCTTCTGATACCGGTGACATTTCATGATGTTAGCATGTTGTACCCTGATACTGTGTAACAGAAGCACCACTAATAAAGGCAGAAAATATCACCTGACAGTGTAATGCTCCCTGGTGTTGGCATTTAACACATGGTACCATGTAATTGCAGTACCACTGATGAAGAGTCAGAATATGTACTGACAGCAGTGCATTCCCTTCTTTTTTATGTATTTCACTGACACCATATTAGAGAAATACCCATAACAAAACTCCAAAGCATCTGCCTTACAACTAAGCTACTTTTTAAAGGTGGGTAAAGAACTGTCACAAAATGGATATATTTTGTATGCTTTGAGAAAGAAATATTGGAAATGTTACATTCCTCACATCTTGAAGGCTTGCCAGTTATTGACTTTGTCAATTTTCATATTGCCAGTGGGTGTGTTTCCAGTATGTGCAGGTGTGTATATGTATGTGTGTATGCATGTGCCCTGTTTGCCTGCTGTAGTAGGCTTTGGTTCCTCTTTGACCATGAACAGGATAAACTATTTAATTAATTAATACCTTTTTAGGCTTCATATTAAACACAGAGTCATAGCATTTTTGTATTGAATTGTTTTTGCTCCCACCCAAGCAGCCATGAGGGTGCTTTGTGCTCTTGCTAGCATTTTGACAGTAAAAGCATTTTTCTTTTTAGCAACCTAATCTCTGACCCTGGTGGTCATGTAAGCACCTGCATCACTGTAAGAGTGGCCTATACTCCCTCAGTCCATGCATGCATTCTCCCACATGTGGATCGACAGGTGGCTACTGCCTGAGGACCTTTACTCTCCATTCAGAGGAGCCATGGAGCAAGCCAGGTTGGAATCACCATCCATTCCTCCGTGATAGGCATGTCCATCAACCACCCAATATAACAGCTGAACTGTGGTCCCCTGGGTTGTAGTCAGAGTTTTATTTCCATATGCCGTAACATGGGCAGTTTCCATTGGCTTCACCCAAACTATTGCTGCTGTAGCAAAAAAAGACGTTGGTAGCACACAGCAGAAATGTTTATTGACAAGAAACACAGAACGTAAGCGCTTTCGCGGACAACCCCCTTTTCTTCAGACTAACAATAAATTAAATTCACATAGCATTTAAAAAGACTCACTAATCATAAAACAACCAATAAAAAACAAGACATCAACCACTGAAATTAAACATTAAAGTGCTAGTACAGTATAAAAGCATTCAAGGTTGTAATAATAAAATAATATATATTTCATCATGTCTCCACTGAACTTTATAGGAAACCAGTTATGAAAAATACTGTGCTTCACATTGATAGTATGCATCCAAAACATACTAAAGTAAATGTTCTGAAAGGACAGATTTTTCGAGTCATGCGCTTGCATAATGAGGATACTGCCCTACATATAGCACTATCACTCCTTAAACAAGAGTTTATGACAAGAGGATATAAAGAACGTGATATAGACAGACAGATAGACCTAGCATGGAAAGAGAGAGGCGATAGATGTAAACCTTACTATGGCAATATAGGAATGATACAAATAGGACCCTATAATAGTAATGATATGAATATACATTCTGAGGGTAATATGAGTGCTGATGTATTAAGGATTTACATATGCCAGTGATATAAATTTAGTACGTGATGTTATAAAAAACAACTGGGATATCCTGTCTATTGTAAAAGAACTTAATGGAGTGATAGGATATGCACCGCATTTTACCTTTAAAAATAATAGGTCTCTAAAAAGACAACTCTACTCTAAGTCTACAGGGATAAATCAACATAATCAATCTGATAGATCAGGAACGTATATTTGTAGGAGGTGTATGGCATGTTCCCATATACATGTAGGAAGGCAGTTTATACATCCACACAAGGGGTTTAAGATTGAAACAAATTTATATGCAGATTGTCAGATGAAGAATGTGGTGTACTTTAGTTTTTGTGTGATCTGCTATGCCTTCTATATAGGAATGACAAATCGTGCCTTTAAAGATAGAATATTGTAACACATGAGGGACATAAGGAATGCCAAGGAGAGCAGTGCGCTTGCTATACACATTAACACTGAAGGCACAGGACATAGGTTTAAATTCTTTGTATTACAGTTAGTCCATATGAATAAGAGAGGGGGTAACCTAAATAGTCAAACAGAAGCGATAGAACAAGAATTGATAGTGAAGCTTCAAGCTGATAGACCTCCTGGTCTTAATAATAAAATATCACTGAAGCCATTTTTAAAAGCTAGGGTATTAAAACACTGACCCCTTTTTTAATGTGAATGGAACAGATATATTATTTTTTATAATTTATGTTTCATAATGTCCTCTGCCAAATGCAAGTTTTTGGATATGTTCTTATTTATATCTATACATAAATTTTTTTTATACGTGTTTAATAGTTAGTTTGATATGTATGCATATATATTTTTATACATACACATTTTTATACGTTTTTCTATATTTCAATGTGTTTTACATTATATTTGTACTTTTCTTATATACGTATATATGTGTGTGTGTGTGTGTGTATATATATATATATATATATATATATATATATATATGTGTGTGTGTATGTGTGTATGTGTGTATGTAACATGTATGTATATTTTAGATAAATTTGATGTAATAATGAAGAAAAAAAAATTGTAATGATTTTCTGTTTCATCAGGCATTACAACCTTGAATGCTTTTATATTGTACTAGCACTTTAATGTTTAATTTCAGTGGTTGATGTCTTGTTTTTTATTGGTTGTTTTATGATTAGCGAGTCTTTTAAATGCTGTGTGAATTGCATTTATTGTTAGTCTGAAGAAGAGGGGGTTGTCCGCGAAAGCGCCTACATTCTGTGTTTCTTATTAATAAACATTTCTGCTGTGTGCCACCAACGTCTTTTTTTGCAAGTTCGAAATATTTTTTGTCGTTGGTTGCTTTAGCTGGTGTTTTAGTATTATCTTTTACATATTGCTGCTGTAGCCATCTCTGGAGTGGCAGTAGAAAAACTGTACTTGTGTATTGCAGAAGGGGGTTATATAAAACTAAGCTGAAATGTATTTTGTGGAATAAAATGCATTTTGGGAGTAGAGCTAACTATATCAGTTGACTAATTCATGGTGTGGTGCAAATAAATTACTGAAATCTAAATTTAAGTTATTACACTGAAAATTACCAAAAGAACAAGGATAGAAGAGCAGTGTTTCTACAGTACCAGAAAGCAAAGTATCTAAAGAAGTAAATGAACAACTTATCAAAGAAAAGGACTGATTTAATTCTTCAAGCAGAATGCTGCCAAAAGGCCTTTCAGTCTGTAAGCAATGTTGTTCTTCAGAATTTGACTTTATTACCAGCGCCCTTTGTTTTAATCCTTTGGTGTCCTTTCGTAAGTGTTACACTGGAACTGTCTTTCATTCTTAATTTCTTTTTTCCCCATGATTTGAAAATATGGAGCTCTTTTTATTTTACATTTGTTTACCGGGGATGTCCAGTGTGGCCCTTTTTCAGCAAAGGCCCAGGGAGAAAAGGTCCATTACAAAAAATACAAGAAATCGATAACAATCAAGAATACATAACTTTGGTAAACATAGAAAGTAAATAGATTATATATAACCAATAAAAGTTGAGAAAGTAATATAAAGTGGAAAAAAAAGAAAGCTACATATAAACTAGCATTTAATAGCTTGTGCCATCGTAGAGAAATGACTACTTACTACTTAATTAGAAATTAGAATTTTGTTATTTTCAGTCTTTTCTTCTAGGTTTTCAGCATACATGTATTATATCACTACTTTATGAGCTAAACTAAACAGATGATTTCACACAGTGACTGTGGAATTGTAAGACAGAATTGTATGGTGAGGGATCGCTCTTTTTTTAGGCATAGTCCCATGAATAAAAAGTTGAAAGTCTGTATCTGATAAAGCGAAAGTTGCCAAATTCTAAACAAAAGTTTTTCAGAATAAGTGCAGGCATTTGTCTTTTGGACGATATCAATAATCATCTCCCTGACTTCAAGATGACGTACCCTAACACCCAGTCTAGTCGCCAAAGTCCTTCGCATTTGATTTCACAGTTGCAGTAGCAGATTCCAAAACAATTTGAGCTTCCAGCAGATAGAAGAACTGATTTTTTTTGCAAAGCCTTATGTATTTCTTCAGGTAATGTGTGCTGCCAAGGAAAGATGCAGACCTTCATGGCTGGTCCCAGGCCTGTACAAAGTTGTATGACAATCAGAGGAATTCTTGCTCCAGGTAGGGCATGCTTTTACAGACAGGAATGCCCTTTTGGAAAGTCGCCTTGCCACAGGTGCAGCAAGCACCAACAGTAGTAAACAATGTCATTTTATGTGAGCCGATTCCTGGTACTGAAAATTAACAATCATGCTTTATGTTGTGGTGATATAAGCCTTTCTGGTATTCTTTCTTTTCGCCATAATATACTAGCGTCCTCTGTAGGCCTGTAGTCTTTATGCCCAAAAGTAGGTACTCTGCTTTATGGTATAGTACCCTAGTTTGTGTTTGATTCTTCTGTGTTTCCTGGGATTCTCTTTTCTAGTGCTAACCCTTTTCTCATTATGGTCTGTGTCAGAGTTTCCCTGTACACTGTTCAGTTGTACATTTTTCTGTATTGTATAAATTTGGATAGGAATATCATTCCCCCTGGTTATGGTGATAGCATATCATAGAGCAGTTTGAAATGCATAAGAATTAAAGCAGTATAATATATACGTTACTGTAACCGACTATAAGCCTTGCATCGTTGCTTATATGTCTTTACATCTGTGCTGTACAGCCCAGTTGCTGCTACAATCCCTTTTCCTCTGTCAGCCATTTTATTTCATCTCATATCGACTGTCCTCAGATCAGGTATTTATCTGTCCCTCTCTGACTGGAATATTTACAAGGCCCTGATCACAATCTTCCTGAAAAACACATCCTTATTACAAACTCCCTGAAAACCACATCTACTAGAAGAGGAGTTTTTCCTGCTTTCGCCTAGCTGGTACAACTTCAGAGGTGGTTATATAAGTTAATGGGGATGCAAGGTATAACAAGGTTTAAACATTTTTAACAAGAGGTTAAAGCAGTTCCAGGAATTGTAACCAGAGTTTTACCAATGTAGGAGTTAGTGATAGATAGGGTTACCACCTGTCCCTCTTTGCGTGGGACAGTCCCATGTTGGGCAGTTGTGTCCTGCGTTAAAACATAAAAAATGGCAAATGTCCTGAGATTTTAAGACAAAATATATTTCTTAATTTTTCCTTAATAGTTGCATAAAACAGTTATTTTGTATCTAGGACACATAAATATTACATGAAATAGCATAAGCAACTCAAATGCTACAAAGTTAAGCTTTTATTCTGGCAAAAAAGTGAAGTTATGTCCTTTGTACAGGCCGTGGGTATGTTTTGTCCAGCAAAATCTCACATTTCTACAAAAAATGTCTCACTTTGGGCATTTGAAAAGGTGGCAACCCTAGTGATAGATCCCCCCAACATGTATGCCACTTGTACTTGATAGACATGGTTCTTGTCTCTTTTTCTGTTCTTAATTTACTTCTGCTATTCCCTTATCAGAAACCAATCTAAGTGACTCTTTTGCGCCCCCTCTGCCTTGAAAACATGAACTCGCTCTTTTTTCATACGCTTTTTATCCAGTTATCCTCCACTCCCTTTTCCATCTCTAATTTCAGTTCTGTTTGCCGCCCTTTGTTCCTTTACCTCTTTGCATGCTTCCTGGGTTCTTTATTTAGTGTTACATTATAATTTCCCTCCTAATAATTTCACATTCCATTCCCCACGCCATTGCACTTCCATTATGTAAAAAAAAAAGGCCTGTATCTTAACTTTTCAGGCCGTTTATTCATGTGCATGTTGTATGCACTAGAGCTTTTCTCTCCAGGCCTCAGCCCAGAAAGGTTTGACAAAGCCCTGTGGTGAAACGCTTACCTGTTTCTGAAGCACTGAAAGTTTTATGCTTCAATAAAACAGCTTTATTTTATGCTCTGGTCGTTTTTACATGGTCCTGCGTTGCCTTGGATTTTTCTGCTGCTATTTTGTCTTATTTCACGTTGGAATACTTTTATTCAGCAGAACATT
Source organism: Protopterus annectens (assembly GCF_019279795.1). Lineage (NCBI taxonomy): Eukaryota > Metazoa > Chordata > Ceratodontiformes > Protopteridae > Protopterus > Protopterus annectens. Next base: position 1,152,251,462 of record NC_056747.1, on the reverse strand, counting down.
TACTCTCTCGGGACTCATCTTGGTTTGTTTCTCTAAAAATTAAAAATATATTTTAACTTGTTTCTTCCCCTTGCACTAGTTTCCACTTCTTATTTTCTTATTACCTTATGCCCCCTTTTAAATAAATTTGCTACCCTTCTCTCCTCCATGCATTCTATTCCTACTATTAAGAAACCTTTTGTCTTCAGGTTGTCTCTGACTTTAATTTTCAGCTTGGTCTCCTCTAACAAAACTGTCGATGTCACTGTAAAAAAGCAATTCAGTTCAGTTTAAACCTGCAGACATTGTTCTAACCTTTTATAGTTGTTGACCCCCCCCCCCCATCTAACAGAAAGCTAACAATTGCCTGGAACGGTTATGTTCTTAGTGTTCTGAAGTCTTACCTGGTCTTCTGTGCTTTTTATTCAGTTAGCCATAAAAGTCTTTGTTTATTTTTCGCCTCACAGCAGGAGGTTCTCTGGTTCGATTCTTGGCAAGGGCACCTTTTGTGCTGAGTCTGCATGTCCTGCCTGCGGTCGAGTGAATGTTAAAGACATGCAGGTAGGTGCATGTGCCTTCTGTGAAGGTTGGGCACTGGGCTGGCAACTTGACACCGTAGACCTCCACTGCCAATCTGTCTGCGAACCAGTGATCCGCTGTGGCGACCCCTAACCGGGAAAAGCCAAAAGACATTTTTTTTTTCTTTTTTTCAGGTCAGAAACCACTAAAGAAAAAGTTATTATGGATTAACATTTTTGGGGGTTTCAGCCTGCTTCCCTTTATAATCTTCCGGTCGATCTTATTGCTTTATGGCCTCCTTTCTCCTGTTCATGCTGACATGTTCCTCTCTGTCCCTCTGTACTTGAGTTTTGTTGTTATGTGGTGTTTAGTCCATTACGACTGCCTGCCCACTAGCTGCTGTAGGAGTGTACCTGCCTTATAGTTGGTGTTTGCGGATGCATTTACAGTAGCCACTTATCCTTGTGTGTGTGTCTTCATCTCTGCATGCTGCTGGGGCTATGCAACATCCGAGAAGCTCTGCCATGTTTCTCTGTGAGGTCTGTGCACTTGTTGGGCAGCACCCCTAGAGTTTTTTTTTATCCTATGCAGCATCTGTTTGTGTGAACAAATTTAATTAAGCAAGATATGTTTTCGCAGCCATGTAGGCATCTGCGATATTTTATTCAAGTTTCCTTCCTTTTTGCAATATTTTCTGTTGGACTCTGCACTCTTAATTAGTTGATTGTCGCACTACCTATATTTCTATTTTGAGGCTAATTTTATTGCTGGTCTGCATAAACACATAGAGAGACCCTTCAGAAATCTAGGTAGTAACTTTCTTTGGATCTTGGCTACTCTTGCATGGAGCTATACATCTACAAACTTTAATATACATTCCAGATGGTGTTTGTTTCAGAACAAAAGTCACTTCCATGTATGTTATTATTTTGATGAAACAACAGATAGCATAGCAAGAAGTTCTCTGGTTCGATTTTTGGCTGGGGTGCCTTCTGTGCAGAGTCTGGATGTCCTCCCTGTGTTTGTGTGGGCTTCCTTTGGGTGCTCCATTTTCCTCCCACATTCCAAAGACATGCAGTAGGTGGATTGGACACTCTAAATTGGCCATAGGTGTGTGTGTGTGTGTGTGTGTGTGTGTGTGTGTGTGTGTGTGTGTGTGTGTGCGCGTACGTTTGTGTGCACGTGTCTGTGCACGTGCGTGTGTTTGTGTGTGTTTATGTGAGTGTGTGCATGCTAGTGTGTAGTGTGAAAGAACCGCTGCAGCAGGACTAGCCACCCAACAGTGTGATCCATGGCTCTAGATGCGTGTCATTGTTGAAATGACACTCCAACCCCATTATGCAAAAAATCGGAAATGGGGTTGTGGATGGCTGGATTGATGAAGACAAAAACACATGAGTAGCATGGGATAAAGCTGCTTCTTTTGCGTGAATTATTAAAGACCAGTCTGTATGTCATTGATCTCTCTTGATTTTTAAAGCTGAAAAATGTCTAGTCTTTCCAGGAGCTGTACCTGTCTGCCGTGATGCCTTGATAAAGACAGATCTGTAAATGTTTTGCACAGATGTTCCTGAGAGAGTCCATGAGAACAGCAGTAAAATGATGACTCATTTGCTGACCTTTTGTTTTGTGTTTTTGTCAAGAAAAGTAGTAGTATTTTGAAAAACATGCTATTAACTTCTTAAATGCCATGGCTTGTAATGATGGCGTGTACTATGTGCGGCCATGCTCTGCAATACTAAAATTTTGTTGTGATATAAATAAGACTGCAAGTTTGCATAGCGTGGCAGAGTGCAACACTGGCTATTAACGTGGTTACCAGTTTGCTGGGTTTGCTGTATTCTTTACTCTTTCCATGATTTAAAAAAAAATAGCTGCTGAGTCAAGAAGCCACCAGAAGAGACACTATTTTGTCTGTGTGCCCCTTCAGCTTTGTTGTCCTGCCAGTGTTGTACCAGGAAACAAATGCTGGTTTAGCAGTTATATGCTGCTTAAATAATTTATGTTTATGTTTTTAAACAGTAAATACTTTTGCACATATACTTTAATTGTTTCTCTATAATTTGTGTGTATTTTGGTGAGACACATTAACAGCAAAGTCATCAGTGATTTATCAAACTAGGTAGATGGAAACTGACTCCTGCTTCACCAGACAGGTTCAGATGAAGTTTTTTTTTAATAAACAGATACACGTTTTTGAGATTGAGAAGTAATCACAACACTCAAGAGATGCTGGCTTAATGAGATGTCAGCCTTCCAGGGTGGCTAAAACTGCTTATTTTGCCTTGTAATCTAGCATAAGATAGGTAGACAGATACGCAATAAATACATCCTGTCAGTGGTTATTGCTTAAATAACCGTTACCTGAACTTTAAAATTTGTTATATTGCATGGAGCACTTTAATCACTCTCCTGATTCAGGAAGAAAGACAAGTTTGTCAAGCAACTCTTGGCCCCATGAAGCTCATTCCAGAGCAAAACAGTGGCCAGTGTCTGCCACCATAGAACAGTGCCTGAAGCTAAAGCAGCTTTTAAAACTTTAGATACTTGGCTGCCACATGCACACACACACACACACACACACACACACACACACACACACACACACACACACACACACACACACACACACACACACATACAGTGCACCTGAGTGAAGTTAAGAGCTCTTAAAGCAATCCTTAGAGGACACTCAGCTTCTGTCCTGACCTACTGTCATTGTGAGAACAAGTGTTTTAGAGCTTTTAAAGCAAAGTTCTTCACACTCTTTCACTTTTTTGTAACTGGAAGTACATGCAGCCGATACAGCTCTACACACTACAAAGAATTATAATGGAGTCTTGCTAATCATACCTGTTTACGGTGGTCTTGATGTGGATGCCAAGATTTAGCATATGTCATACAACATGTTATTGTGCAGCACTGTCTTTATGTTCATTTTGGTTATCGAATGACCATTACGAAGAGATTGTAGTCCCTTTTTTCAAGAATGGCTTTGGGAGAGTGCCATTATATTCTAGTTTGGCATCAGTGAACCAATCCAAGCAAACAGCAGGAGAGCAAAATGAGGGCTGGTCCACTAATGTAAAAGGAAGGGGCCACTGATGTTACTGGGGTGTATGAGGACCAGCCTATGAGTAAAGGAAGACACATCCAACTCTCAACATGGGGGAGATTCCATAGAAAAACAGTCCATCACCAAATGAGTGGAAATATAATAATTTTTATATAGTGGCAATGCCAGCCAAGTGAAGTGCAAAGCATTGCACGTAAGAATCGGACTGGTTTTGGCAAAAACTGCCTTCCTCAGTGACAACAATAGAATAAGTACAGCAAGCACTTATATACTAAGAAATACAAGCAAACACAATCCCATTGGTTAATCACAAATGATCATTAAGACCTGGGGAAAAAAGTTCTCCTAACTTAATAATCCAACTTCTTTCCTTTTTATGAAATATAGTGTGCCACCTTGTTTATTAGTTCTATCACCCTGAATTTTGTCAATAATCATAAATCTAAATGTGGCAGCAGTATGTTTAAAAGTGTGCCTATACAAGGCACTAGAAATCCTCTTATTCCTGATGTCACTCGTGTTCTGACATACGTATGCAGAGTGGACAGGAGGTCTGACCAACGTAAAAAGCAGAACACGAACAGGTCACCAAATAGATTAACCAGTCAGTGGAACAGGTCACCAAATAGATTAACCAGTCAGTGCTGCAATTGGCAAAAAATGTAATATAATAAGTCATGCTAGTATTTTTGCTGGAAAACTGTTTGGACTTGAGCATAAATTTACAAAAAGAGCAATGCCCACAAGGGACAGAGCCAATCATTTTGTTCCCAGTGAGTGTCAATTGTTCACTAGATGGTACAAAACCTCTCCAGTGTTTATAGTGGCTAAAGTGGGAACCCAGAGTTTGACCCCTACGATAAGAAAACATACATCAGGGTGTAAGAAACTCAGACAGGGCGTCATTAGCTAGTAAAATATTCCAATGTCGATCCACAATATCCTTGAGGATATTAATATTCTGCCTGAAAGTGGTAACTAATCTGATAGTAGAAGCATCCTGGTGGGCTCTATCTCTATACTCCAATAAGTCCAACCTATCCTGTGTTAAAGCCCAGTTACTGGCAGACATAACATCATCATACCGATAACCCCTGACCTGAAATCTATGAATAAGGTCCTTTTGATAATATTCATAAGTATCATCAGAGGAGCATAAACGCCTAATCTGTAAGAATTGCAATTTGGGTATATTTCTAACAATATAACATGGATGGAGACTAGTAGCATGTAATAGGCTATTATATTCTGGATCTTTGCGGAAAACCTGACTACTGGTTATGGTAACATCCAAAAAATTGATCTGTTTAACATCACAATTAACTGTAAATTCAATACCCCATTTATTGTCATTAAGATATTGGACGAATTTCTGTAGATAAACCCCATCAGCCCGCCAAACCATCCAACAGTTAATAACATATCGCCTCCATATATCAATCTCTCCTAAGAAGATATGATTGATATAAATCAATTGCTGCTCTAGAAAATCCATAAATTGGTCTGCATAAATGGGGGCAAAAGATGCCCCCATAGCAATCCCTTTAACCTGCCAGTAACATTCAGATGAGTGACATTAGGAATAAGATGTCTAGTGCTTTGTATAGGCACACTGTTAAACTTACTGCTGCCACATTTAGATTTATGATTATTGACAAAATTCAGGGTGATAGAACTAATAAACTAGGTTGGCATAGTATATTTAATAAAAAGGAAAGAAGTTGGACTATTAAGTTAGGAGAATTTTTTTCCCTAGCTCTTAATGATCATTTATGATTAACCAACGGGATTGTGTTTGCTTGTATTTCTTAGTATATAAGTGCTTGCTGTACTTATTCAATTGTTGTCACTGAGAAAGGCAGTTTTTGCCAAAACTGGTCTGATTCTTAGGTGCAGTGCTCTGCACTTCATCTTGTTGGTGTTGCCACTATATAATAAATGATTTCATTTCCAATTGTTTGGTGCTGGCCTGTTTTTCTTTTGATATTTGCCTTTTTGGCCGTTGCACCTGCCGTACTTGCATAGCTGTTTCTGGAGATTCCATAGACAGGACTGCATTTTCTTAGTTCTTTACAGCCTGCAGAGCATCAGCTGCATGTGATCTGTAAGCCCGTTTGTTCTTGTCAGTGTGAGAGCTGTTCCTGGCCCATTTGTTTTGTGAAAGATGAGAACCAACTGCAGAACCAGCACTCTGGCATTTATCAGATTTTTTTCTTGTTGTGGCCCTATCCCTGCCTTCTGCTGGCTGATGTGAACACGTGCATCACAGCTGGATATCCAGTTGTGCCCTCTCCCAGCTTAGGCATGCTTCCATATACTTGCTTCCCATCTGAATAGAACCTCTCTTTGGATAATACCACATTCACTGTGCTGATGTTATCTGACCCTTGCAGTATCTTGAAGTTAGTTCTGCTAGGCTGCAAGGAAAGCTACCTTCTCTAACTAAGGCCTGCTGCATTAAGGTGGCATAAACAAGGCAAACATGTCAGTGGGTTCACTGGGGAAGGCTGAGGTAGCAGTGAATTTCAGTAGCCATTCATGGGAAGTTAAAGAGGGAGAAACAGCAAAGCAGTCATGAAGCAATATATATGTAATGAAGATAAATGGAGTTGAGGACTTGTGAGGCAGTATAGTACATAGGAAGCAAGTCAGACTGGAAGTGCTTTGTTGTGAAACATGTTCAGCATGATTTCTCTGAAGACTGGTAAACAGTGGCATTTATCTATGTGTATTGATGTGGATATCCTACAGTGTTTAATTAATAAATAAATAAAGTAAAAAAGTTTGTGTTACATATCGAAAATTTCCACATGCGGTGCTAGTGACATGAAGGTGTGAAGATTAACTCTAGATTTCACTCATACCTCTCAACTTTCCAGACTTTTGCAGACTGTCCAGATTTTTGCCTTAGATTTATGGTCTGTTTCTCATAAAAAGTTAAGGTTTTCTGGTAAATTATTGAAGACTAAAGTCACTAAGTCATGATGTACATTTGAGCTTCAAGCTTGATATCCACTTGAAAGTGTGTGCTCATGCAAGACTTGTTCTAGCAACTTTCTAAGTTTATAAGAGCAATATTTAAAATCTGCCCTGATTTGTCCTCTTTTTAGTTTTGGCTTTGTCCAGATTTCTTGTGTTATACGTTGACAGGTATGTTGTCGTCATTGAAGTGACACCCGACCCCATGTTCAAAAATGAAAAAAAGATGTTGCAGATATAGATTTAACAGTTGTAATCATCACACTGTACAACATTAATAATTACAGTAGAAGTCATCACTATACGTAGTGTGCGACATTAGCAGCATATGGTTTCTTAGAAACAAAATGCTATAGTCACGCTTATAGCAAAGTTATATAGGGTTGGATTGGCTGTGGTCCTAAAATTTATTACAGTAAACACTCAAGTTAACAAAATGATGAGCAAAAAATGTTGGTTTAAGTACTGAAAGGAAACATAGCCAGAAGAATTATTTTAAAGAACTGTGAGTGTGCGATGGACGGAGGTTAAGATGATTATGAAAACAGAACACAACAGTTTAAAAAAAAGCTTTGTAGACTCAAGGAACAATAAAATGTTTTTGTGAGGAAAAGAGCTAGGTAATGCCATTATTACAGTACTATATCTAAGTTTCAAAAAGAGAATTTTCATTCAGGATTTTTAAAAAAATCTTTTCTGTAGGAAGACAGTTCTAAGTTGAATTTAACTTTCTATCTAAAATACCAGTGTTTTTTTCCTTCTTCCTGTTTTTAAATAATGTTTGGAGAGTGAAGATGTCTTCCATTGGTGAATTCACAACCCTTTGATTGGTGCTTCTGTATTATTAATTAGTTCATGTTTTCTTATTAATTGGCCAAGAGAAGATTGGTTTGGAGTATGAATTAAAGCAGTCAAGGAGGAGTAGTGAATTTGCTATTTTTTCTTGATTCTGGTATAACTATGGACTAATGTATTAAAAGCTGGTTTGTTTATGATTCTGTGGTATGATCCCATTCATGACTTGATCCTCAGACATTTAGTTACCTACCACTCCTAAGTAGCCAGTTGTGTTAATCAGCTCATGGCGATCTCTGTTTAACAAGATTACTCTGAAGCTAGGCGTGAGGGTTCTTTTTAACATTGTACTGTCAAACAGCAAGGTTTTAGTTTTTGTGGTGGTAGGAGAGAAGCCTCAGCAAACCAGACATATTTCAGGTGATTTGAACTCTGCAATCTGGGTGGCTTACGCCATTGTAATGGGATTCTAGCATAAGCATCCTTGAAGTCGTCAACATATCAGTCATATCGTGTGCAGTGCTGCCACCTGTGCCGGTACAGTAGCTCTACAAACACCCACACTAGAGACCTAAATCTTCATCAACCAATAAACAAGACTCATTGGAGACTTAGGTTCGTAACTCAACATATTCCCAATCTGTGGAGTAACTGCTACACGTCAAGTAGAGTTCTATGTTGACTACCTTTAAGGCAAGTCTTGATGACTGGATGGGTAGATACAAATTTATACTAGGATTGTTATGTACAGCCGTGCTTGATTTGGGAGATGAGCACTATTAAGTGCTTGTAAAAGGGAGGCACAAATTATAAATGTGTGTACTTAAAGGTGTGCATGGATGGGCATTTTATTGTCCTGGTGTTAATTTGCTTAGTGGTGTTCCTGTGTTTCAATATGTTCTAGTGAATATTGTGAATATCAGAGGCCGTAATACTGAGCTTTGTGGTACTCACTATGTTTGACTTCATGTAACAATAATTCTGTTTAATCGTGTTACCTCTGCCTTGTAGATCACACCAGAACCAGTTTATAGATAACTCAGAGCATCTTGTTAAAAAAAAAGCTTCTTGTGGCCCTGATACTGCTGACTGATTGTGCTAAATGATTTTGAATGCTGTAAGAAGGGTAGTAGTGCCACAAATATGCTGGTTGGTAGAAAATGCCATTTCCACACCACAGCTTTCATAAAAGCTGTTTTGGTTGTAGTTGTAAGTGAAATGAAGGCATGAAGTTAACTATTTTTTTGTGAAGTGTTCAGTCAAGAATTTTCCCAAGGGTTTTCAGTACTGAGATTGTTGAAAAGTTGTTAACAACTGTTGACTATCATTACTTGTGTACAGGGATCACTATAGTATGTTCCAGATCCATAGGTGTCCTGTTAGAGACTCCAGTTCAGTAGAAAAGTTAACAGCTAGCAGAAGGCCCCTCAGAATTATTTGAATGAAAGATATCATGTTTTTCCTACATTCCTTTTTCAGATCTTGACATTTATTAGTATTTATATTTTAATAGGTTGGTTGGTAAGCTGTCATGTGGATATTTAGCCATTGCCTTCTCATTTCGGATATTTTTTGTTCAAGAGTCATCTAGCCTATGCTTTTCCTTTTGACCCTAGTGCAGTTACTGACAATAATATTAATGATGGTTATTGAAGAATTATAGAGCCCTTTCTTTTGATGAAAGCAGTTTTGTAATAGACAAGCTATTATTGGATAGTCTCCATGATAACTTGACTAGATCCAAATGTTAATGGCTATGAACTATTGTAAACTTTTTGTATGATTTTTTTTTGTTTAGTGCCAAATGGCAAACAATGCTGAGTAGTTAGTCATTCATAGAGAGGTACTGGAGTGGATATATGAGTATTTATAGGATTTCAGCAAATAATTCAGTCTGTAGTTCTAGCCCTAGTAAAAATATTTTACTTATTAAAAGGAATGGAAATGTTGACAATATCAAAAGAGATGGGGTGTGGGAAACTTCCAGAATATCTGTACACTTATCAACATGTTGATTTGAACTTTTCCAGTGTGTAAACAGAAACTGTACAAAAAAGCCCACTGAAATTGTCAGTTTGAGTAAAATTTGATTGCTGGCATCCATGCAGTGTGATTACTAGTCAGTAAAGAAGAAATTTGGAGAGCCCAAAAGAAAATCAACCAGAAAAGGACAAGAGAAAACTCTGGCTGTTAAGAATTCTGGTGCTGTTTGGCAGAAAAAAACAGTTCCAATTTCAGTTTTGGTACAGGAGATGGCTTCTAGTAATTTAGAGGAAACATAAATCAAATGCACTCAGAGGTGTTTAAAATAAATTTAAAAAAGTATTAGGAGTGATTTGAGAGAAAGGGACATTTGTGGTGTTGCAGTCTATATTTAAGTTGAACTGTACTGTGAGGTTAGATGTAACCCAAGAGGCCAGCCAGCTTTAAGTGCTTTCTGACAAGAATTTGGCTGATTATTTTATTCATTCATTCTTTATTCATCTTGCTAGTCTCACTAGGTAGTGACCTTTTTTCAGGGGCGACCTAAGGTGGTGATCATACCATTATGGGAAAGTTGGCCAGGATATTGGGGAATTTCCCCTACTCTTTTTCATAGGTGCCATAGGATTTTAACACCCACCCGAGCTACCATCAACTCAAGCATATGGGATGTCAGTTTAATGTCTCATCTGAAGGATGACACCCTCAGGAGTGCAACACCTCTTTAATGCCACGTTGCAGTGTCAGATTTCCAGTCATTTGAAGTGAGAATAGAAACCACAACCTTCTTGTCTTCCAGCACCAAAGGCAAGTGGTGCTACCTATTGCATCAATAGCTTTGGTTAGGAGGACTGTAGATATATCTCATAGGAAGATGAATTACAATGAAGTAGCAGAAGATGTTGATGATGTGGCTTATGCTAATGTAATACAGAAATTACCAGGATGTGTAAGAGTGTCACCATACTGAGCTGTTAAGTGGGAGAATTGTCTAACAGTGTTTATGCCTTCAATCAGTGAATCAAAGGTGTTCATACCTGTAAGTTGTAGTGAGGACTGGTAGAGGATATAGGATAATGCCACATGTAGGCTTAAGAGAACTGGGATGCATTACAGTAAACCAATAGCGAATAACACAGCCAGTAGCTGGAATCCTGAAGAGTGAAGTTCTCTTTATTAAAACAAAAAACAATTGTACGGATTAAGTGCTTTCATCCCCTGAACCGGGGACTTCATCAGAATCAATTCATTAAAAACACTTCATGTATTTATACCATCACAATTAATTACATCATTCAATCAATAAAATCTTAAAGAACCATTAAAAAATATTCACACTAAAATCTCTTGTGTTTAAATTATTCTGAAGTAAATAATATAAACTTCCCTCCTAAAAAACATATAATTTATCCTAAAACTGCCTTTTTATTAAGAATAGGTTTAATGGAAATAATTTCATTTAGCCCTGGATGGAAGCTTGCCTGCAACTTAATTTGCCATTTCACCTCCCTGTCTTCTATATAATTTCTGTAATTACCCCCCCTGGAATTAGGTATAACCTGTTCTAAAATGCCAAAAGAAAATGCAACATGGTCTGCACAAATGGTGGAATGTTTATAAAATTTTAACACACAACTTCAATAATGCACTTTATAAACATTCCACCGTTTATATTGTTTACTTCAGAATAATATAAACACAAGAGGTTTTAGTGTGAATATTTTTTAATGGTTCTTTAAGATTTTATTGTTTGAATGAGGTAATTAATTGTGATGGTATAAATACATGGTGTTTTTAATGCATTGGTTCTGATGAAGTCCCCGGTTCAGGGGATGAAAGCGCTTAATCCGTACAGTTGTTTTTTGTTTTAATAAAGAGAACTTCACTTTTCAGGATTCCGGCTACTGACTGTTATTTGCTGTGCATTACAGTAAAGTTATGTGAAGTCACCCAGGTTTCACATAATTCAGTGTTCATTTCAGGACATTAAGGGCATTATGTAAGATGGGAAAAAAAGTATAAATAAAACAATTTTAAATGCAGCATAAACCAAAACTTTGGTTACTAGATGAGATGAATTGTACCAGACATCCCAAGAATAATTTGTGCCCTAGTCCCTTTAGTCTTGGATGCAGGTCAGGCATATTTTTATCAACCAGAGGAGAAGTTGTGGATAGTAATTAATAAAGAGTTAAAGGGTTTTATCTGTGAGGGGAAGATGGCAAAAGGCAAGTGGGATAAGCTTATTCTTCCAATAGAACAGGCGGATTGGGATTGCCCGATTTGAAGGGGTATTTCAGAGCAACACAGTTAAGGCTCATGTATATAGCAGAAGCAGAAAAATATAAATCAAAATGGAAAGGGATGATGAAGAAACAGGGGGGAAGTTCAGGCAACAGGGAGAGACTGGGATTTTGGATGCAAACCTTTAAGGAGAGCAACAGTAGTCATACAGAATATTATATTTATAAAGTAACAGACGGTATTATTAGAACTAAGCCAATACAGGAATGGAGAAAGGAGATTCTGCTGATAGGGGTGACTGCAATTAGGGATACAGACAATAGGCAAGAGAGGGTGGGAGTATATTGACGAAAACTGGCAAAGGAACCAAGGTACTCGGAGCAAATAACTAGACAGAGAAAGGTAGTAAAATGGGAAGATGCTAAGAACTTATTTCGAATGCAGGTGAAAGATTGCTTTCCATATCAAGGATTAATATCAGAGTATAGGCAATATAGTGGGGTCCTAAACGAAAGACCAGCACTGGTAGAGTTCTTAGTAGAATCTAGAACAGAAGTTTCCATTAAGAAAGGAATGATCAGTAGAGCATATAAAATATTGCACGATAACTATAAGAATCAGTCAGAAAAGGTTAGGAAGAATTGGGAAGAGAGATTGGCTAAGCAATTCACAAAGCAACGATGGGGGGATACATGGATGTCTCTCAAATGTGCAACAAAGTCTAGAAGGTTTAGGATCTTTGACTGGAAGTGTTTATATAGATGGGGTACCCCAAGCAGACTCTCTAAAGAATCTTTCTTCAGGTAGACAGTAAATGTTGGAGATGTGATGGGGAAGAAGGCAGTAACTAGGAACATATTTTCTTGGAGTGTAATGAGTTGGCTGACTTTAAAGATTCTCTGCAGACTGCTCTGTTGGAGATGCTGGTTGACCAAATTGGAGTGACTAGGGAAATTATTTTTTTGAGCTATGATACAAACTTGGAATTACCTAGACATAGTAAGGCTTTGCTGAGTCTTATTATGGTAGCTACCAACAAAGCAATAACTAGACAGTTGCACTCAAAGTCTAAACCAACTTTACTAGAAGTAACAAAGATAGTAAAAGAGATAAAACAACCTGAACTGGAATCTTTACAAAAGGGTAGGAGTAAATTGCACAGGAAAAAATGGGAAATGTGGGACCACTACATACAGAGGAGTAACAATGTTTAAAAGAAGACAGGATCTGATTGAGCTATGCAGTGGTTGACTAACAATGACTGGATGTGTTAAAAGTGAGGTGTAATGATTGCAGCTGCAGTTGTGTTGGCACAGTTTGTAAGGTATACTGTTTGCAACTGAGATTGTGCCGCTATGATTTATTTTCATTTATGTAAATGTAAGATTGTCTGCGTCACACATGATAATTGAATAAAGATGTTTCTTCTAAACAAGAATAATTTGTGCCCAATATTTAGGTGTTTTCATGGCATTCTTTAGGGACAGTCTTTCTTACCTCCTCAGAAACTTGATTTTCTGACCTTCTGAGCAAGCATTTGGAGCAGATTACTTTCTTAGGGCATCGCAAGAGGAAACTAGACTCTTAACAAGTAGGATACAACAGATAAAGTGTCTGTGGCAGAAGGAAAGTTAACTTATGTGGGAGAAGATGCATGTAATGATGGGATAAAAATAAAAAGATGGAATAAAGCAACATAAGAAGATACTGCATTCTACCATCCTTTTAATTTGAAACAGTTAAATACTGCCTGCAGTTTCGAGGCACCTGACATCTGATGCCAGATGTTGCATAAGCAATCTATACTGCTCTCTTGACATGAGTATGTCCTTTCTCCTGTCTGTGTTGGGTCTTCTGGCAATACTTCTTGTTCTGAAATCACACATAACAAAATTTGCTGTCCTACCTTTTCATCCAGTTGGAGGGGACACCACTATACGGCACTTAAAAGAGAGTGCTGTGAGCACTTTAATGAAAGATCCTTCTTGCTATTTTCAAGTGTAATTTGCTACCATGTTCTGCTTATAACCTTAGTTGTTAAGATGGAGTACATATCTTAACACAATCTTCCTTCACTCGCTTCTCTAACAAGTCATTTATGTTCATTGCTCACACAATATGGATGTTGGAACATCTTGGGCTCTAGACTCTTCGCAGCACATTGCTAACAAGTGTTTGCTTTGCTTCACAGTTCATGCGTTTTAGGGATTGACATTTTTCCTTCTGCTATAGTTCATTTCACAGCCCTACATGTTACTGATGCCCCTGTATCACCTGATGCGACAGTTCCCTACTTACCTAATGGGACTCTGTTTTACAGTTCTGCTTCTAATAATTTCTCTCAGTCTGTTTCTTCCACTTTGAGTTTGCTCAGTACCTTTGTTCTGGTTGTCCTTGGCAGTCTGTCTTTACAAGTCCTCCTTTCAGTCATGACATTTTCTAATCGTAAGACTTCTTTCCTTTATTCTTTGTTGTGATTATCTTTTCTTTTTTTCCCTGCAGTGTACCATTAGAGTTGTATTACTGTTTTGCAATGTCAACAACCTTATTTTTTTCCGTTGTGAATAATTCCTGTAACCTTTTTTTTTTTGCGAATATCTTTTTCGGTAATTATTGTTACTCTTTTATAGGGTGCCAGTAAGTATTGAAGTTAAGAAATAGAAAAGAAGCCGCCCACTTAAGAACTAACTATTAATTTCTCGTCCCTGTTTGATTTATCCTTATTGCATTCTTTGTTGTCTTTATTTCATGTATTTTATTTAGTTGCTTGCAATCTCTTTTAACTATATATAGTATGAAATAATTATGATAATTAGTTACTTTAATTCCTTTCTGATGTTCTGGACACCTTTTCACATTGTTGGCTATGATTTTACTAATTCTTGGCACTTAGACATCAACATGGAACATAATCACCTTATGACAAAGTATTTTTTAGTACTGTACTTGTATGATACGTAGTTACTGCCTTATATCTGTTGTAAAAATGTCACATTTAAGTCACTTATGTTTTTTGTGCTAAGCATTATAAGCCTGTGTGTGAATCACACATCATGGCTGAAAAGGAATTTTAGACTATCTGGCCAGTTAAGAAATTAAACTAGAAAAATGAATTACCAAAAATAATGGACAGGCAAATAAGGTTGGTTACAGTGAAAGAGCTCTGGTGTGTTTTTTTTTCCCATCAATACATCAGAAGTGAAAATATGGCATCTGGAAACATAAGTCAGAATAAAAATAATCAGTTAGATAAATGGGGTAGGAATAATATTAATGACACCAGTGTGAGGTCAGTGTTCCTTGACCCAGATGGCCTGAACACTGTATCACGAAACTGTAAAATTATGAGTAAATCAAGAAAGATAAGTAGAGCTTTCTTTTTTATCTAAAAGACTGTAGTTGATCAGTGGAACGCATCTTTTGGAGAATGCGATGTTGGGATACTATCATCTACGAAAAACATGCGTGTGCTTTTCTTGGTATTGGTCACTCTTTTTTAATGAAGTACTTTTTTAAGTATAAAATGGTAGTAAGAAGGAGCTGATTTAATGAGAGAGCATTGCACCCCGTGTTATGGATGGTAGTACTCTTGACTGTGTAGGCAGGTGGTGGGTTTGCTATAGTATGTGAAGAGATGTTAATTTGTAACATAATGGGGAATCAACAAGACGGTACTGATATGGCTGGATGGAGCTTCACACCACTCCAGGCAGTCACCTTTTGTTTTTAATTCTGTACCTATCAAAGGCCAGTTTGTATTTTCATGTATTCATTTTATTTTGTACATTTGTTAACCAGGTAAGACCATTGGGCACATATCCCTTTTCAGGAGTTACCTAGGAACACTATTTAGTCTTAGAGTAGGCACATGGAGGTGGAAGGAATCTTGGCTACAGTAAGCAGCTTATTAATAGCGAAGATTCTTAATTTACTGAAGTAACTGCTAGATTATCTGGTTTTGCTGCACATCAGATACATTTGGGCAACCTTGAATTCAGACAGTATTGGTGAATTGTTGACTTTGGGGCTGAACAACTCCAGAGTTTTGGACTGGTTTTTCACAGATAACTTTGCGTTTGTCACCGGAGCTGCACAGTTGCCTTTTGAAGCAGCAGGAATACTATTTCCATGAGTTCCTTCCACTTTTGATAACTAAACATATTTCTTCCTGGTATCTGCAGGATTCAATTTGTTTTACTGCACGGACTTTCCAGCTATGCATGTGTGTTCTTGGTCTGTGAATGGACCATTTGTTCTACTACTTTAGGCCTTCTACCAGGGCTCCATATTTCTTGCTGAAGCAATTTTGTTTCATTGGGTATTTTATCTATAGGATATGCTAGTAACGCAATTAATGGCAGTGTTTGTGTATCACTTTGGAAGTGGAAACTTTATTTTCAATATAGCAACAAACAACAAAGCTACCACAGTATCTGACCCATGTAAGCGTAACCTAAATGTGTTCTCTGATCAAAGCTATATTCTCATAAATTACAACTTAACAAAAAGTAAATTTTTTCAGAATGCTTAAAAGATTGTTACGTTACCATCCACACGGTGGGAAACTCAGTGTTGTTAAATGATGACAATTGCTTTAATGTGGAGCTGTTGGAATTTAGTACACCAGACGATAAACTCTCTAATCAAGGAAACTCATTTATATCTGCATGTAATTTAGCTGATGTGATTGTTTCCAGTCTGAAAAAAGAAAAGAAGCCCATTATGTTCATCTGTTTGTGACTTACAAAATGACAACAGTGATATTAAAAATAGAGAGCATCGCTTAGAGGTATATTTTCAAAGATTTGGAAAAAAAATAATATCAGCTTTTGAAGATTACTGTAACACTGTGTTTCCCAAAGTGAATCAGTTAAAATTATGCTTTTACTAAATCTCTACAAGATAGCCTGATATCCCGAGAAGGCTGATCAAAAGTGGACAAACTGATCATCAGGAGTCAGGGAGAGAGGACTACCAATCCAACAAGAAGCAGTTCTAGAAACTTTTACTCAGATAGTTGGTCCTGCGTAGGCTTTAGCTATCTACATTATGGAGACAGTGCATAAAGCCTTATGTCCCACCCCTACAAGGTCAACCCATATTTATAATCTGTGTGAAAATTCTCATTGTAACTCATTCATTCTTTGTTCTGCTAGCAGCTAGAAAACAAAAGCTGTTCTCGTGGAAATGTTTTAATATCAAAACAACAGCTGATTTACCGAGAGAAGTAAGAATAGAAGATTTCAGACATTTAGCTTCTGACACAACATAATAGCAGAGTAAGAATATCTGTCCAACATTAGTTTGCTCATCTTAGGATGGTTCTGACTATAAAGCTAATCACAAGGGACAGTGTTCACATATGCGTAATATGTTTTTCTAAGATATTTACATTTAACTGTTGAAGTGGTGTAATTTATTTACCTTCTGACTTGCATCTACTTTTGTAAACGTCAGTTGCTGGTCTGATACTGTTACTGCTACTTCAGATTGCTTTTCATAGAAGGAACCACCATTGTTGATTATTTGTTTCTAGTGAGCACCCTTTTGGAGTTGCTGGTACAAGTCTAACTGTGCTTCCTTATGAGAATTGCTTATTCATGATAGACTCCTGTTCTGAATTGTTTTATCCACCTAACATTGTAATGCTTGATCTCCTATAGGTAAAAAAAAAACATTTGTCAAAATAAGTATGGTAGTCAGTAATCTTTATTAATTTTACATGCTAATTTACCAAGGGTTTGTTTTACCTAAGATTACTGTCCCATGCAAATTTATGAATTAAGTTTGGTCTTGCATGGAGGTGTAGCCTTGACTGATGTGCTCTGCAGTCAGATTTGCGTACTATAATAATTAATTAATAGTGTTTATTTTCTGCAGATAGTGGAAGATGCTGCTGCCTTATCTGTTTGGATAAAAGGTTTGGATTTGCATTTGTAACTTTTTTGCTTTGTCTTGTAACTTAGACACTTTTTCAGTTAAGTGGACAATTTTTCTTTGGTACCATTTACATGAAAGCTGTTATGAATCTGGGCAAAACTGTGCTTATGTGGTGTCCTATACTCACGTGCAGTTAGTCGGATGGTGTGCATTGTATGTAACAGCGTGAAAGCGCACCCAGAGTTTGAAAGGGTTCTCCATATGCTGCTGACTAGTTATACTTTTAAATAAGGTTGGCTGTATGTATAGTTTATTCTACTTCAAGGTTAATTATTTTTGTGGCTGTATGACTATGCTAGCTGATTTAGTGTGGGTATCACCACAAGTGATGGTTTAATTATCGGTGATTTGGTTAACGTTATCTAATACTAAATCTCAGAACTGGCTTGCTTATGCTCTGAAGAGATCAGCTAAGTGACACGGAAGATTTATTGCTATATGTCTATGATGGTTTGGTCTTAGCAGTCTGATGGAGAGCTAGTATTGTCCACGATGTTTTATTGCACTCATCATTGGTGCTTTCTCTATGCCTAAGGCTGTATTTGTTGGATTTTTTTATGTTTGCACATGATGGTCATGTTGGCCAGGTATGTAAATTCTTAGATAACTAAGATTAAAAAGAACTTGATCTTAATATTTGTAGGATTAGAGTTTGAATCCTCACATTTGTAAGTTATTGTTGCTTATGGCATTTATCTCAGCTTACATTGCATGATACACCTTTTGTAGCTAAATGTATTCCAAGCCCAGAACTTGTATTGTTATTACCTCGGGGATTATTATTTGAGGCCTAATAATTGCAAGTCATTTCTACTATTCTTTCTGCAATTTTATTTCAGCTAACATAGCATGATACACCTTTTATGGCTTTGGGTATATCTGGCCCAAAGACTGCCAACAAATGTTTGTTTAACATAGTTGAAATAACAGAAATTATTCAGTAACTGAAGAGCACAGAATTTATTCAGTAACTGCAGAGAGGGGCTGTGGTTCATCAGAGATAACCGTGTAAGTACGCCTGTAATCATGTCAGTTAATATTAGTTTTTCATTGGGAGGAGTTTTCTTACATTACATAATTTTACATTACATAATTTTAGGATTAATTCAGTGGGGAAGTAGATGCTAACAAGTTATGGTTTTGTACTTTCATTGTCTTTTTGTAAATTAGTTCTGAAAAGTAGGAAAAAGCAGAGCAGCCTATATTTACAAAACAGGCAAGCATGACAGCTTTTCAAATCATTCTGAGGAATGTCTAGACTGTATAACTGAGGAGTCAGGTGGGTGCTTGGTTTCACACAACTTATTATTTTGCAAATCTGTTTTAAGTAAGAACAGCTAATAAAATGAAACTATTGTGGCATCTGTTCTACAATATGAACATTAATGCCTGCCCTACACAAGAGCCGCTCATATGTCCCTTACAGTGCAATCGATTAAAATATGGAACCCTTACATTTTTGCTTCAAGAAACTCGACTAATAATTTGGGAGCAGCAGAGGAAGACTTGATGGGTAGATTTGTTATTGTAGAATATATGAAACCATAACTTTTTTCATCCCGTTGTTTTGGTTTGCATATGTACACCTTGTTTGGACACATTTGGTTTCTTTAAGTGTTCCTTTCAGCACATATCTGTGTTTAAAAACCATAACATAATTTCACCATTGAGTAAGCAAGGGGCTTCATCTGTGCATCATAATCATGATACTTTTTTATTACAAAGCTTCATTAATGTTTCCAACCCATTACCAAGCTTTGTATCCCGAAGGATAGGACTTTTTCTTTTCAGCTTCACATAGATTATGGTCAAGATTTGATTTCTGCATCATCTACGCATCATTCCGCAAGTTTGAGTTTAAATGCTGTTTAGAATCATGTGTTTCCACTCATCCTTTAATTTGTTTTTCAATAATTTTGGCTTCAAAATTATTTTCAGCCTCTAACTCGGGACTAAGCCCACATCTGGTCAAGGAACAATGTATTGTTGACCAAATTACATTGTGAATTCAAATTCACTTTCATGATAATTTTGGTAGCAATAGTGCTTTTCTTCAGGTCATCGTCAAGAGATACCGTTATCAATGAAGCAAAATACCAGAAAAAGCGTAAACAAGATAAAATATTATCATTAGAAAATATGATCTTTGCACTTCATACGAAACTGAGAAATAGTTAACACCAAAATACATTTAACTCCTTAGTGGGCATTCAGCATCAACTAAAAGCATATAAGCAAAATATCGTTGAAGATCCAGTTGGTGTCAAATATGCAAAGTATGCCGACTCAGACAGAATTATGGTTCAAATAATATTGATGCAATAAAAGATAATAGTAACTATACACACATCCTCAGAATTTATCAGCCTATTATTATACATACGTTTATATCATTGTGACACAAATGTCATTATGCAGTTCCTAGTCAACTTAGTTTCAAGCACTGTATCAGAAAATAAGGCGGTCTTGCTTAGTGTTGACTTTCTGTCCAGGTCCTGGATGCAGTTACCACTGTGAAAGCAGGTAAAGCCTCAGGACCAGACAGGTTTGAAGCCTCTTTGTGCAGATATTTAAATACTAACACTGACAATGCCATCCTGTACCATTAGCGATTTTTAACCATATTAGATCTCAAGGTATGTCAGATAAATACCCAAGCCAGTCTAAGACAATTTTCATTCTGAGACCTAATTCAGAATCCTCCTGTTGATTTACTGTTGTCCCGTCTCGTTCATTAATTTATGTATCAAAATGTATGTATCTATTTTAACTAAATATATTGGAATCACAGTTGAAAAAGTTACATTGAAATGTTATTCAACTTTTATGAAAGACAACCATAAGATAGCAAAATAGTATTGGAATTGATTTTACGTCATTTTGCAAATACTAGTAATCATCAAGCAGGCTCTACTCTTTACGGTAGTAAAGCTTTTGATTGAGTTCATGTCCTTTTTTTGCAGTGCTAGAAAAAATATGTTTCCCCATGAAATATATTCAGGTTGGCAAGGCTCTGTATGACTCAGCATCTATACATCAGTCTATCAAGCCTTTAGATCCAATTAAAACCGTCATGTTTACAAGGCAAGAATACCCTTTGTCAGCATATCTTTTAATTCTTTCTTTGTAACTAGTGACGTCCTTACATTCACTGCTGCAGTGTTCGTAACCTTTTGGGGATTCCCTGCTGTGGAAGCCTGTTGTCTGGCCAGTATACCAAAGGCTTCCTGTTGCATTTAAAAGGTACGCCTGAATGTCACTCAAACACTCCTTGCGTACCATAGAGCATAAAAGTGACATTCAGGCTTACAATAAATTGAATTTCTTTGCTGCCAATCCAAATGAGTTTTGTCACTGTTGGTTTGTTTACCTGCATCTGTTTTGCCAGTTGAATGCATTTTCATTCTCCAGTGCTTACCTACGCCTGTTTGCTGTGCAGATAAGTGACCTGTTTTTTTTTTTTTGACAGATTCCCAATAAAGACTGCTACGATAAGTGTCTTTTTTTTTGTCTAGGAGCATGTCATGACCATACATCTTGTTCTGTTTGCTAGGTGTTCATTCCAGAAACCCTTTGCAGTAGACTTTCCTCCCTTTCCTTGTATCTTGAGAACCAACATCTTAAGCTTCTTACTAACAATATAATCGATGGAATGTCACACCCTGAGGGTCAGCTATTAGGGAAGAAGAAGGTGAAAAATGCGCGACTGGAATCTTCCGCTGTCCAGCCTCTGCCTGATATTTCTCCTGAGGTTGTTACATACCCGGAGGCTCGCCAAGCTGTGCTGTCGGATTCCTCTACCGCGACCATGTTGGAGGCCGGTGAGGTTCCAACTGGCAGCATGTCTGATGAGGCTTTGCAGGCATCCGTCTCAGACGTTCAAGGGGAACCACAGTTGATTTTTTTCCAAGGAGCCTAGGGGAGTTCCGCAGATTTTAGTTGGGGAAGAAGTTCCAACTATGGTTCTTGACTGCCGTCCTGGATCTGAGTCTTCTCATTTTTTTGGAGGGGACGTTCCCTTAAAAAAGAAACAAAAGCTTAAACATGTTTCTCCTGCTCTTATTATCCTCAAAGTGAATGGCAGGCTTTCCCTCAGAGACTATTTTCTGTTTTAATGTCTTTAAAGCCTCCTCAAGGGGTTTCAGTTCCTGCTCCTCCTTGGTCCACTTCTCCCCTTAAAAGGCATGGAGAACAGGATCTTTCTGAGACTGAGCTGGATTCTGATGACAAATCCCTGACATATTCTACTCAGATTCCTCCTCCTTTGGACTATGGGTCAGAGGAGGAGGAGGAATCTATTAGTCCTGATGCTCCTTTTGAGGAAATTTCCTTTGAGGATACACTCTATAGGATGATAGATTTTTTTAACTGGGATTATGCTGAGGTCCCTGATATCCATAGGAGGTACTATGAGTTGCTGCAGTTGGAGTCTCCTAAACCTGCAGCTATTCCTCCTATTTTGGCTGCTTTACTGTATGTTTTTTCCAGTGCCTCTCTTGCTCCTGATTCTGTACCTCATGCTCTTAAGAAGCCTAATAGGTTTATAGGATGCCTGAGAATTGTTTCTTTTTGCATAAGTGTCCTACTGCTGACCCTTCTGTGGTCTCTGTAGCCTCTGATAAGCCATCTCAGTTGCTTCCTTCACCCAAGTTAGTGCCTTCTGACAAAGATAGCAGAACTGTGGAACGGCTGGATAAGAAGGTTTACACTTCTGCTACCCTAGATTTTAGGGCTATTAATTATTGGCCCATATGTCTAGGTATGTGTTGGCTCTTCTTTCTCAGGCGTGTCAACTTATTTCTGATTTTCTTGAGTCTGAGGGTAAAACTTCTGTTCTTTCCTTGCTAGGGACTTCCTCTCAAGTCATTTGTCATTCTGTTAAATGTAGTTACAATGTGGCAGATGCCTCTTCTAGGGCAGCTGTTTTTGGGTCAGTTATGAGGAGATATTCTTGGCTTAGGCTGCAGCCTCTACCTGATGATATTAAAGCTGAATTGATGGATGCTCCTCTGATTCTAAACTTTTGTTTGGGGAAGCTGCTGCTGGTTTGTTTAAGTTCCTTCAGGATGAGGGTACGGTTTTACAGGAGCTTAAACAAGTTTTTGTTTCTCCTGTGCCTAACTTCAAAGGAACTATCCCGCTAAGCCTCCCTTTGTTTGAAGACATTCCCGCCCTTCTACTAGAGGCACAACGTGTGGTAAGTGGGCTCCTCCTGCTAAGGCTGCTCAGTTTTCAGGATTTCTGAAGCCTTCCTTTCTAGACAAACCAGGTGCTGTGCGACTGTCCATCTCTTCACAGCCAGGCCCCTTTCTTTTTTGTCTTTCTTTTTCTCGTCCTGCTTGGCTTCAGATCACTCACGATTCTTGGGTTGTGTCGATCATTCATCAAAGGTACTTCATGGTATGGAAATCCCACCCTTCTTTTATGGGTATTCCTCAACCTCCTCAGGAACAGCTTCCCTTTTTCCTGGAAGTTCTTCAAACTCTCAGGGTACTATTCAAGAGGTGGCTGTGTCCCAAAGGGGGAAAGGGTTCTATTCCAGGTTGTTTTTAGTGCCAAGAAAAGAGGGTGCTTGGAGACCTATTCTAGACCCCTGTCATCTAAACATTTTTTTGAAAGTGCCTTCCTTTCAGATGTTGTCTGTTCAGATTCTGTTTCCTGTACTTCTCCCTCAGGCCTATATGGTGTCTCTGGATCTCAAGGATCCTTATCTCCATATTCCAATCCATCCTCTTTTCAGGTAATTTTTACATTTCTCTGTTTCTTCCTGGCATTTTCAGTTTTCTGCTTTGCCCTTTGGCCTTTCTACTTCCCATAGGGTGTTCACCAAATGCTTTGCTCCTATGATTGCTTTTTGCAGACTTTGAGGGATCCATAGTTTTCCTTACTTAGATGATCTGTTGATTTAGGCATCCTCTCCAGAGACTCTCTTGCAAAATCTTCATTTTGCCATTTCCTTTCTTCAGAGCCTGGGGTTCACAATAAATTTCACAAAGTCTTCTCTGACTCCTTCTCAGGATCATGCTCTTTCTTGATTACAGGATTCAGTTGGTGCCTATGATAGCATCCCTGCCCCCTCTTAAGGCCTTAACCCTTATTTCTTTCTTTCACACTGTTCTTCCTCTGGCTTCCTTTACCACCAGAGAATTTCTGAGACCTCTGGGTTTCATGACATCCACCATTTCGATGCTCCCTCTGGCCAAACTTCACATAAGAAAGTTTTAGTAGTTTCTGAAGTCAGTCTGGCTTCAACATGCACATCCTCTTGACTTTGTAGTTTCTCTTCTTCCTTGTCTCAAATAGGAACTTCACTGGTGGATTCAGCAGTTGTCTGTGAACCCAGGGATCCCTTTTCATCCCTCTCAAGAATTGTTCACAGACACTTCAGACATGGGTTGGGAGTGACGTTTGGCTCCTAAAAGTACAGGGGGGTGTGGTTGCCTTGCCAGCGGAGGGACCACACCAGTGTCAAGGAGATGTGAGCTCTTCTGCTGGTGCTTCAGGCCTTTCATCCTCCTTTCTCTCCACGACCTCTCAGGGTCTTCACAGACAATACCACAGTGATGTGGTATATCAATAAACAGGGAGGAACGAGATCTTACCTTCTTTGCCAATTGGCACTTCTGGTATGGGATCTTGCTGTCAAGTATCAAGTGACTCTTTAGGCAGTTTATATCCCTTCCAGTCAGAACATTATGGCACTCAATCTGAGCAGGTCCTTAACTCAGTCCCACAAATGGATGATTCACAGGGATGTGTTTCTGGACATTATTCACCAGTGGGGTACTCCTCAAGTGGATCTTTTTGCCTCTGCTCTGAACAACTTCCTCTGTTTTGTGCCAGTCCCAAGTCCTCTGATGTGGAAGGTGGACGCCCTCTCATTCTCTTGGAAGGAGATGTTTCTTTATGCATTCCCTCTCATTTCTCTTATTTTGAAAGTCCTGCTCAAGATTCAACAGGATTCTTTTGGACGTGACAGCACTGGTTCCCTCTTCTTCTGCATCTAGCCAGGGGCAATCATCACAAGTTTTCTCACAGGGTGAATCTCATCACACAAGACAAGGGATCTCTCATCCATTCTCACCTGTCAACGCTTCAGCTGACATTGTGGGTGATAGAAGTTTCATCCCTCATAGACACCTTTTTTTTCTGAGGACATGCTACAAGTCCTGTAGGAGGCCAGGAA